>NC_080177.1:46455209-46600873 GCF_950295315.1 Erinaceus europaeus | reverse complement strand
CTTTGGTGGCTCCATGACTATATCTCTAATTTTTTTTTTTTGAAAGAGAGGAAGAAACAGAGTGATAGAGAGAGAAAGAAAGAGAGAGAGAGAGAGATACCTAAAGCACTGTACTACTGTTCATGAAGTTTCTCCCCTGCAGGTGAAGACATGGAGTTTGAACACAAGTTCTTGTGCATGGTAATGTGTATACTCTACTGGGAGAATCACCACCACCTAACCCCAACTCTTACAGTTTTATCTAGCAAGTTGGTCCTGGGAAAATAGGCAGATCTGTTAGAAAGTTCAGACCTGGGAGCTGGGTGGTAGCATAGCAGGTTAAGTGCACGTGGCGCAAAGCGCAAGGACCAGCGTAAGGATCCCGGTTAGAGCCCCCAGCTCCCCACCTGCAAGTGGTGAAGCAGGTCTGCAGGTGTCTATCTCTCTCTCCCCCACTCTGTCTTCCCCTCCTCTCTCCATTTCTCTCTGTCCTATCCAACAACAATGACATCAATAACAACAACAATAAAACAAGGGTAACAAGGGAATAAATATTTAAAAAAATCTAAAAAAAAAAAAAGAAAGTTCAAACCTAGAAATTTTTTTGTAGATTTATTTAGATCTTTAAAAGAGAAAATACATACTATCTTTACTACCAAAATCAAGTCTATTGAAGGTTATACAAACCATCATACTCTTAAAAAATTTTTTTTTATTTATAAAAAAGGAAACACTGACAAAAACTGCAGGATAAGAGGGGTATAACTCCACACAATAATCACTGCCAGAACTCTGTATCCCATCCCCTCCCCTCCCCTCCCCTGATAGCTTTCCTATTCTTTATCCCTCTGGGAGTATGGACCAGGGTCATTATGTGGTGCAGAAGGTGGAAGGTGTGGCTTCTACAATTGCTTACACCTTCAAACTCTTGACAACTACTTGATGCTGAAAGTGTACATGCTAGACAGATGGGTTAGTACAGCAGTTGCCACAGTAGAAATTTCCAAAGTGTTCTCCTTGCAGACAGGGACACTGTGAACCAGAGGCAAAAAGTTTGTATCACAAACCTGGGAGTGCACTTGTGCTCAAGCCAAGTCTAGAAATAAATCCTAGATGATGTTTAGGTTCATCAAGAAATCAACAATATTTTAGGAAGCAAACAATCCAGGAGCCAGAATAATAGGAAATTTGGAATAAAAATAAAGATGTACAGATAAGTATGTTCCCTCCCTTTTTAAATACATAGAGTGGAAAATCTGGATGCCAAATAGGGGCATGGGATGCTTTTGATAGGAAATTTTGGGGCAAAGGATGTCCTCTAGAGTCAAAGTTCCCCCACTCACATGAAGAAAGTAATTTAAAGAATCTAAACATTCTTTTATTAGCTACTAAAACATCAAAATAATTTTTTTATAGAAGTTTAGAGTCAGAGAGTTATAAAGAGGGATACGAATGCAAAATTAAGTTTAAGCCTGGCCCCCACTGCACTGTTGCTCTTTCACTCTCTTTTTAAATTGCCATGAGGTTTACCAGAGACTTGGTGTTGGCACTATGAATCCACCACTCCCAGTGGCCATAGTTTCCTTTTTTTTTTTTTCTTTTTTCTTTTTTCTATTTTATTTGATAGGACAGAGAGAAGTTGGAATGTGTGTGTGGGGGGTGGAGAGGCAGAGAGAAAGAGACACCTGCAAACCTGATTCATTGCTTGTGAAGCACCCCCCCACACACACACACAGGTGGGGGAGTGGGCCTCAAACCAGAGTCCTGTACATGGTAATGTGTGTGCTCAAACAGGTGCAGCACCTCCTGGCCTCTTTTTATCTAAAGGAAAAGGTCACCCTGGATAGATGAGGCCTTGGCAGTGACAAAAAAAAAAAAAAAAGAATAGGGTTTAAGCACACTTTCTAAGTCTTAAAAGTTGAAGCAGGGAGCCGGGTGGTGGCACAACGTGTTAAGCACGGGTGTTGAAGCGCAAGGACTGGTGTAAGGATCCTGGTTCTGAGCCCTCGGCTTCCTACCTGCAGGGGGTTCACTTCACAGGTGGTGAAGCAGGTCTGCAGGTGTCTATCTATCTCTCCCCCTCTCTATCTCCCCCTCCTCTCTCCATTTCTCTCTGTCCTATCCAACAACAACAGCAATAACAACAATAGCAACAACAACAACAATGATAAACTAGGGCAACAAAAGGGAAAAAATATTAAAAATTTGAAGCAAAGAAGTAATAATAATAAAAATGGTACTCAAACTATCTCTGTGAGAATGATGATAGTTATGAGGGGTGTGTATGTGTGTGTGGGGGCATAAGACTTTGGTGGTGAGTGTGAAACTATACCCTTAAAATCTTACAATTTTGTAAACCTCTGTTAAATCACTAATAATAATATATTACTAAAAAAACAAATACATAAGAACATGAAATAGAAACTAGAGTTTGACTTGGAAGATAAGTGATATTTTTTATATATTAAAAAATTTTTTTTTATTATTTATTTTCCCTTTTGTTGCCCTTGTTGTTTTATTGTTGTAGTTATTATTGTTGTTGTTGATGTCACTGTTGGATAGGACAGAGAGAAATGGACAGAGAAGGGGAAGACAGAGAGGGGGAGAGAAAGACACCTGCAGACTTGCTTCACCGCTTGTGCAGGTGGGGAGCCAGGGGCTCAAACCGGGATCCTTACACTGGTCCTTGCACTTCACACCACGTGAGCTTAACCTACTGTGCTACACTGCCTGACCCCCTGATAAGTGATATTTTTTACTTAAAAGTTTGGCAAACAACTGAGAACCTAGTTGAACAGTCATGTTAATATACAAGTGTGGGAAACTGAAGAAGTGGTATTAGATCAAGGTTTAGCAAGGCAACTCTGAGTTCTCCACTAGTCCACTGAGGTTGCAAGGCCACTTCTCTGACAGGCCAAGAGAAAGGAGTTGTTAAAGGCTGCAGAGCCCTTGAAAGCCCTGACATAATTGCCTGACAAGTGCACTTTGTGCCTGTGCTCCTGCACATTTTCTCTTGGCTACGTGATGGGACTTGTGCTTTTAGGGCACTATGATCCTAGAGAGTTCACTGTTTGACGTGACAATGGCAATTCATCTGCACTATCATCTTCTAGCAAAGCCTCCAGACCTAGCTTTCATTTCAAGGCTCAGGTGAGGGGAGCTTGACCTAATTTTGTGGCTGCAGGTGGATACTCTAACACTTTCCTTGTCAGAAAGTCCCTCTCTTCAGATAAACTGTGTCCTCTGGCTTGCTGACATGACTCCCTTTTACAGAAGGGGTGGGGAAAGAGGAGGTCCCTCTGTTTAACCATATATATATATACATATATATAATTTTCCTCCAGGATTATTGCTGGGGTTCAGTGCCTGCACTATGAATGCACTGCTCCTGGAGGCCTTCTTTTTCCTATTGTTGTTACTGTTACTGTTATTGTTGGATAGGACAGAAGAGGAGGGGAAGACAGAGGAGGAGAGAAAGAAACACTTTCAGACCCGTTTCACAGCTTGCAAAGAAACCCCCCTGGAGGTGGGGAGCCAGGGGCTGAAACCGGGATCCTTGCCTGTCATTGCTCCACATTATGTGAGCTTAACTGGTACACTACAGCCCAGCCCCCGAGGTGCTTTTCCTAATACATCCCAAGGCCAGGGCAATTCCCCTTCTACCTGATATACAAATCCCTATGGTAGAGCAGGTTTCCCAGTTTTCAATTCCCATTTATTTCTGAGATGACACAACTACTCTCTGTCTTCTGTGGTACAATGTTAGCTCCTTGAATCCTGGGAGGTGGTGCAGTGAATAGAGCATTGAACTCTCATAAGTTTGATCCTTGTCAGACTGGTTCCCCCCCATCTCCTCTTATAAATATTTTTAAAAAGAGATTATTAGCTTAAGTGCATATACTGTATTGTTTTGTCTGTGTCCCAGAGCACAATACTGCTACTGACACCAAAACTGGTAAGGATGGAACATGGAATTGGAACCTGTGGATGGATGGTAGGGAAAGAGCCTTCTGCCCTGGTTGTGACTAGCCCTTTTCTTTCATTTTTTTTTTTTTTTTTAAATATATTCAAGTGAATGATCAGCAAGTGGCATTGCCTAGACTTTGCTGAGAGAAGTAGAAGTAGTAGGTGACAGAGTTCAAAGTAATTAATAGGGTATGGTCAAGAACGTTTCTTAGTTGTAATTGCAGACTTTCTGCTGTTGTAACCCAGGAGTGGCCTTTTCTTTTTTTTAATTTTGTTTTTATCAGAGCATTGCTCAGCTCTGGCTTCTGGTGATGCAGGGGATTGAACCTAGGACCTCAGAGCCTCAGGCATGAGAGCTTGTTTGCATAACTATTATACTATCTCCTCTGCACATGGAAGCTGTTTTGGGCCCCTGGACTTTGCCCCCAGATGTTTCCAGAGGATTCCTAGTCAATTTTGTTCTAGTCATTCTCTAGGACATGCCCAACACCTGATATCCAGTCAGGTAGGAGGTGGGTGGGGAATAGGAGGTGGTGGTGGGGAAGACAGGCAGGGTGAAGTGGGCACAGACCTCGGCTGATCCGCTGCTTTTCTCCGGACAGGATGCCAGGACTGTCAATGATGCTGATACTCTTCAGAACTTGATTGGGCAGCTGTGAGCACATGAACCTGGAAGAAACAGGTCACATTAGGATCAGAAGAAAAGAGTACTCTAACCTCAAAGTTTCTTGTCCCCTCTAGGGAATGACTTGATCTACAGTGTGAGCACCTGGAGGAGGTTTATGACACTTGTGCCCTGGACATCACCTGCTAGCTATGTAGCTAGCATGGTTCCCTGACATTGGCAGGACCTGCCACCAGATCCCTTTCTGTTACTCTTGTGAATTATTATTTTTGCCACCAGAGTTATTAGTAGGGCTTAGTACTGACAGGACTCCAAAATTCTTGCCAGCTATTTTTCTTATTGTATTTTTATTAGTGATTTAATAATGACTTACAAGATTATAATAGGTATATAATTTTTTAAATGACTTTCCCTGAGACTTTTAAAAAATATTTATTTATTTATTCCCTTTTATTGCCCCTGTTGTTTTATTATTGTAGTTACTATTGTTGGTGTTGTCGTTGTTGGATAGGACAGAGAGAAATGGAGAGAGGACACCAATGTGTCCTGGAGCTCAGCTTCCCCAGAGACACACCCTACTAGGGAAAGAGAGAGGCAGACTGGGAGTATGGACCGACCAGTCAACGCCCATGTTCAGTGGGGAAGCAATTACAGAAGCCAGACCTTCTACCTTCTGCAACCCACAATGACCCTGGGTATAGAGAATGGGAAAGCTATCAGGGGAGGGGGTGGGATACGGAGATTGGGTGGTGGTAATTGTGTGGAGTTGTACCCCTCCTACCCTATGGTTTTGTTAATTAATCCTTTCTTAAAAAAGAAAAGCAAAAAAAAAAATTATGCAGAAAAGAGTTCTGCCAATGTTATCCTCCAAGTATCTGATACTTTCTGGTCTTACATTAAAGTCCTTGATCCACTTGGAAAAAAAAAAAAAGAAAGAAAGAAATGGAGAGAGGAGGGGAAGACAGAGAGGAGGAGAGAAAGACAGACACACCTGCAGACCTGCTTCATTGCTTGCAAAGCGACTCCCCTGCAGGTGGGGAACTGGGGGCTCAAACCGGGATCCTTATGCTGGTCCTCGTGCTTTGTGCCGCCTGTGCTTAACCTGCTGTGCTACCACCCGGCTCCCAATAGGTATATAATTCTACACCATTCCCACTACCAAAGTTCTGTGCTTCCACTCTTCTCCAATGGTAACCACCATAGTTCTCTCCCAAGGTCACAGATATGTGTTGACTATATAGATGTATATTTTCTTTGTTCAAGTTCGTATGTTTCGCTTCTCTTTATTACATCCCATAGTTGTCCTTCACCTCCTTGCTTAATAAAGCATAATAATTGGGCCTGGGTGGTGGCGCACCTGGTTGAGCGCATGTTACAGTGCACAAGGACCTATGTTCGAGCCCCCGTCCCCCACCTGCAGGGGGAATGCTTTGCAAGAGGTGAAGCAGTGTGGCAGGTGTCTCTCAGTCTCTCCTTCTCTATCACCCTCTTCCCTGTTGATTCCTGGCCATCTCTATACAGTAAATAAAAAATAAAGATAAAAAATTAAAAAAGGGAAACATTAAAAAAAACATAATTGCCAGTTCCACCCATTTTGTCCCAAAGGACACAATATTGTCTTTTTTTTTTAACTGCAGAGCAGTACTCCATTGAATATATATCCGATTAATTATTTCTTCTATCCCTTTTTTAAAAAATTATTTTGTATTTATAAGGCTCAGATGAGTGAATTTTATTTCCAAGATCAGACGAGATCGGGCATGTTCAGGGTGGTATGGCTGCAGACGAAGTGAATTTTATTTCATTGTTAAAGACTTCCAACCCACCCCACCCCCCAATATTTATCATGGGTTTTTGTTTTTCCAATATTTTAAACTTTTAATCAGGAAAATTAAAAAGCACACACCAGAGCAAAGATGGATGACCCTATGTGGAAGCTGATGCCCATCTGAATTTACTTCTAAGGCCCTGTCTTCATGTCAAATCACACTTATACCTACTATAATTTCCAGGTGTCCGTTCTTTTCCCTCTTCCCTCTCAGGTAAGGGAAACAGTGTCTGAATCTTTAGGTGTTCTCCAAATTCTTTTCTCTCTCAGTGATGGTTTAAAAAAAAAGGTTCCTGGTCACAAAAGTTCCAGGTCCTGGCAGATCTGGGGGTTCAGAGCCCTCTGATCATCTCCTATGAGACATTTCCCCTTGGAGAGTATGGACCAAAATTATCTCTGGGGTGCAGAAGGAAGGAATTCTGGTTTTTGTAATTACTTCTCTACTAGACGTGTGCATTGGCTGGTTGATCCATACTCTCAGACTGTCTATCTTTCCTTAGTAGGGTAGCTAACCTCTTTTTCTTTTTTTTTCTTTTTTTGTCACCAGATTCAGTGCCCAAACTACAAATCCATGTGGCCATTTCACCCCCTAATTTTTATTTGATAGAACAGAGAGAAACTAAGAGTAGGGGTAGAGGAGGGTGGGGGGAGAAGTAGATAACTGTGGACCTCTTTCACTGCTCATGAAGCATCTCCCCTGCAGGTGAGGAGTAGAAGCTTGTGCTTGGTAATATGTGTGCTTAACCAGGTGCACCACTACCTGGCTCTGCCAGCCTTTTTTTTTGTTTAATACAGGGTGAGAAACAGAGAGACAGAGAGCAGAGAGCAGAGACATCTACAGTACTGCTTCACTGTTCATAAAACCTCTCCCCTGCAGGTTGGAGGGGCTTGAACCCAGGTCCATTGTGACATGTGCTCTAACAGATGAGGTACCACTCAGTCCCAGACAATTATTTTTTTAATGTGGTACTGGGAAATGAAGCTAGAACTTCACTTATGCATAATACCAGCACTGAGTGGCCTCCTAGCCTAATTAAAAAAAATTCTTTTTATTGCGAGAAAGAGAAAAAAGAGAGGAGAGACACCATAGTACTATTTCATAATCCATGGGGCACCTTTGGTGCTAATTATCCATGATGCTTCAAAGTGGTGCTCAGGCTTGAACCCAGGGCCTCATGCACAGCAAAATGTGTGCTGTAATAGATGAGATATCTCCTGGCCTGCTTATGACCAATTTTGATTTAACTAAAATTTATTGAACAGGTTTTCTTTCCTTTCCTTTCTAAGTAAATATGATCTCATTTGTTTTTCACATTAACCTTGTTGGTAAGAGTTATTGTTAACTTTAGAGAAGCCCATTTACTTACTGGGCATCACTCAAGGCTGTCTAAACCTAGGTCAGCCTGACTCCACAAACCGTTGGTTTTACCTACCCCTCCTTCATACTATTCCTAGGCTTCTCTTCCAAGGGAGTCCTCTACTCCTTCAGGGTCACTGTCTCAGTGGAGTAAAGCATCCTGACTTGTTGCATAGCTCCTACCACAATAGCAGCAGGACAGCAGAAGGACTGGGGCCTGTTTTCACTGCCTCTCTTAGCATCCAATCTAGAGTCTGCTATAGCTTGAGACTTGGGGCAAGGCGAGTACCTATGGGAAACACATCAAATCCCTCAGATCTGGAGTCTGGGGGCACCTGGAGAGAGAATGCAGGGCCAGGGCTAAGGAAGGTCCTAGATTAGCTTCTCCAAACTTGATTTCCTATCCATCACCTGCCTAATGCCACCTTTTACCCTAACTCTGCTGGAGGTGAGGAGGGGGGATCTCTTCAGTCCCCTGGTGTTGGTTTCATGGATGCAGAGCGAAATGGGCAGAAAATTCTATCCTGTGGCTCAGCAGATCTGGCTTTAAGTTTAGCTTAGATTTTGCCAATGTTTTGTTCTGGGAGCCGGATAAGGAGACACTAAGCCCAGGGCACTGTGTACATTTTAAGGAGGAAGTCAGAATGCCTCTCCTTTTCCTGTACTGTAAATGGCAAAGTTTGGTATCTGTTGGCAAGAAACTTGAAAGCACTTGGTGAAAGTTCAATACTTCCATTCATTGGAACTAGGGATGACTCAGGAAGTATGTGGGCAATGCAGGAGGGGGAGGTCTGCAGGCCTTCACACTATACATATGGACAGCTCAGCTCACAGAAGGGCTGGAGGGCATGAACAGGAGCCACAGCTAGAAGCATAACTACTGACATTCCAAAAGAATTTTCTCTGAAGGCCCCTGGGTCAAGATTCTTACCCATTTTTTCCCCTCTATTTTAAAAGTAGCCAAGAAGATGTAGGAAAAGATAATTGAGTTATACCACTGATACAGGCTGGCTGGAGATTGCATCCTAATGTTTTCTCCTGGCAGGTGTGGCAGACAACTCCAAGTTAAATGTCTCCTGATGTTAAAAATAAAGTCAAATGAACGCAAGAGATTTTCTCTTCCTCCTCTACCTTTAAAAAAGATGGAGCAAGTGAAAGAAACCACAGCACCAAAGCTGACTCAAACCTAGGTTGCATACATGGCAAAGCAGTCAGCTATTCAAGTGATCTATTCTGCTGGCCCTCTTGCTGCTCTACTTTTAAATAAACCAACACTGGGAGACCAGATCTAAGGTGCACAGGGGTCACAAGGCATTCTTTATAAGTTTACGGAGGGGAAAAAACCTACTGGAGTCAATCAAACCTGTACAAGTGTGGGAGAACAGAGCTCTGAGTACATCTTTGTCTCACACCAGTAACGGTTTAGTCTTTTATTAATCATAGCCTTCCCTCTTTGGTGGATGGTTTGAGACATCTGCTGATGTTGCCCACACTGCACTCCTATGATACTTTTTCACATAGGGGATTCCTGGGAGATGCTGACTATTCTCTAAAACTACCAGCTCACACTCAATATCAATTTTTCCTAAAACACAAAGAGTCCTAGATTCTGGCATGAAGTTAACAGAAAGATTTGAGATGTACACTCTGTTCCTTCTGTGCCAAGTGACAGTGTTTCAACAACTTCTTACTTCACAACACAATGACAGAGGTGAAATTTGTGAGTCACAAAACAATGTTCAGTGAGATCCCTGATGCTTCCACACAATGAATAAGGGAGTAGACTTGAGGAGCCAAGATGGGATGAGGAGGTAAGAGGAAGGGGAGGAACAGGAGTGGTGCCACGAGGAAATGAGGAGCTCTTCAGGAGCACTCCAGGGGGAATGGGTGGCATTATGTGTACACAGTTGGGCTCTACTCTACTCCACTAGGGAAAAATAGAGACAGGCTGGGGGTATGGATTACCATGTCAATGCCCAAGTCTCTCCAGAGAAGCAATTATAGAAGCCAGAACTCCTACCTTCTGCACCCCAAAAACAACTCTGATCTATACACCCAGTGGGGGAGAAGTGATGAGAAGAGGTTAAGAGGGCTCTGAATTCAAGCTCCATCAGGTCCCAGAGAGAGAGGACAAGAAGGGGAGAGATATTTGGATGTAGTAATAGGGTTGTATGTGCATTGGAGGGGAAAAGAGAACTGGACCTAGAAGAAAAAGGGGGGCAACTATGTACAAATGTAGACAGCTGTAGAGATGATGGTTAAGCCATGTCTGCAACCTTGGAAGAACCATGGTGAACTGCAATGGAGGGATGGGGGATTCTGAACTCTGGTGGTGGGAACAGTGTGGAATTGTACCCGTTGGCATGTAATTTTGTAAATTAATATTAAATAAATTAATCACTAATAATAATAAACAAAGTTGGGCTCTACTCCAGGAAAGGAACTGGATTGGGGGGAAGGATGTGAGGAGGAGGAAGCACACAGCACAAGCCAGTGTTCAAACTCCTGTGTGAGGCATAGCTCAAACTTTAGGGGTTAGAACTACGTATCTTCAGGAGCAGGGCAGTAGCGCAGCCTGTTAAGTGCACGTGGCACAAAGCGCAAGGATTGGCTTAAGGATCCTGGTTGGAGCCCCTGGCTCCCCACCTGCAGGGAGTCCCTTCACAGGCGGTGAAGCAGGTCTGCAGGTGTCTGTCTTTCTCTCCCCGTCTTCCCCTCCTCTCTCCATTTCTCTCTGTCCTAACAACGATCATATAAATAACAACAATAATAATTACAACAATAAAAAAACAAGGGCAACAAAAGGGAATAAATATTAAAAAAAAAAAAAAAAGAACTACACATCTTCTAACCAAAACAATCTGGTAATGGACCAAAAATAGATACACAGAACTGAAAACAGTGGAACATAACTGAAAGCTCTAAAATAAATGCCCACACCTGTGGACATCTAATTTTTGATAAGGGGCCCCAAAATATTAGATGGGGGAGGAAGGCTCTCTTCAATAAATGGTGCTGGGAAAACTGGGTTGAAACATGCAGAAGAATGAAATTGAACCACTTTATCTTATTAGAAACAAAAGTCAACTCCAAGTGGATCAAGGACTTGGGTGTTAGAACAGAAACTATCAAATACTCAGAGGAAAATATTGGCAGAACTCTTTTCAAATCAAAGACCTGGGTGTTAGAACAGAAACTATCAAATACTCAGAGGAAAATATTGGCAGAACTCTTTTCCATATAATGTTTGTTTATTTGTTTGTTTGTTTTTTGGTCTCCAGGGTTATTGCTGGGGCTTGGTGCCTGTACTATGAATCCACTGCTCCAGGAAACCATTTTTTCCCTTTTGTTGCCCGTGTTGTTTTATCATTGTTGTGGTTATTATTGTTATCATTGATGTTGTTAGATAGGACAGAGAGAAATGGAGATGGGGAAGACAGAGAGAGGGAAAGAAAGATAGACACCTGCAGACCTGCTTCACCACCTGTGAAGTGACCCCCCAGCAGGTGGGGAGCCAGGGGCTCGAACCGGGATCCTTAAGCCAGTCCTTATGCTTTGTGCCATGTGCGCTTAACCCGTTTTGTGCTACCACCTGACTCTCCCATATAAATTTTAAAGACATCTTCAATGGAACAAATCCAATTACAAAGAAGATTAAGTAAAAAACAAATCAGTGGGACTACATCAAATTGAAAATCTTCTGCAAAGCAAAAGAAACCATCAGCCAAACAAAGAGACTCCTCACAGAATGGGAGAAGATCTTTACAAGCCATTTATCAAACAAGAGGCTAGTAACCAAAATATATAAAGAGCTCACCAAACTTAACAAAAAAGCAAATGACCCCATCCAAAAGTGGGGAGAGGGTATGAACAGAATATTCACTACAGAAGAGATACAGAAGGCCAAAAGACATATGAAAAATTGCTCCAAGTCACTGTCATAGAAACGTGAATGAAGACAGCAGTGAGATACCACCTCACCCGTATGAGAATGTCATACATCAAATGCTGGAAAGGTTGTGGGGACAAAGGGACTGCTAGTGGGAATGTTAACTGGTCCAACACCCATGGAGAGCAGTCTGGAGAACCCACACAGTTAGAAATGGACCTTCCTTATGACCCAGTAATTCCTCTCCTAGGGATATATCCTAAGGATTCAGTCACACCCATCAAAAAAGGTATGTGTATGTATATGTTCATAGAAGCATAATTTGTTATAACTCAAACTTGGAAGCAACCCAAGTGCCCAACATCAGATGAGTGGCTGAGAAAGTTGTGGTGTATATACACAATAGAATACTACTCAGCTTTTAAGAATAATGAATCCATCATCTCTGACCCATCTTGGATAGAGCTAGAAGGAATTATATTAAGTGAGGTAAGTCAGACGAGTATGGGATGATCCTACTCATAAACAGAAGTTGTGAAAGAAGAACAGAAAGGGAAATGCAACGTAGAATTTGACTGAGTTTGACACAATGCACCAAAGTAAAAAACTCTGGATGGGGGGCTGGGTGGTAGCACAGTGGGTTAAGCGCACGTGGTGCAAAGTGCAAGGATGGGTGTAAGGATCCCTGTTTGAGTCTCCAGCACCCCACCTGCAGGGGGGTCGCTTCACAAGTGATGAAGCAGGTCTGCAGGTGTCTATCTTTCTCTCCCCGTTTTCCCGTTCTCTCTCAATTTCTCTCTGTCCTATCCAACAACAACGACAGGAATAACAAACAACAATAGTAACAACAATGATAAACAACAAGGGCAATAAA
Source organism: Erinaceus europaeus (assembly GCF_950295315.1). Taxonomy (NCBI): domain Eukaryota; kingdom Metazoa; phylum Chordata; class Mammalia; order Eulipotyphla; family Erinaceidae; genus Erinaceus; species Erinaceus europaeus. The sequence continues at coordinate 46,588,355 of NC_080177.1, read as the reverse complement.
AGGGAAAAAATAGCCTTCAGGAGCAGTGGATTCATAGTGCAGGCACTGAGTCCCAGCAATAACCCTGGAGGCAAAAACTAAAAAAGACAAACAGAGGCCTTCCAAAAAAAAAAAAATCCTGGGTGGAGGGTAACAGTAGATTTTTCAGCTACACTTTAGGAGGGTGGGAGAAAGGACACAGACCTTTGGTGGTGGGAATAGTGCTAATATACACTCCTATTACCTTGTAGTCTTATAAATCACTATTTAATCAATATGAGAGGGGGAAAATACATAGAATTTTTTGAACTTTTTAAATCATAGACCCCAATTTTGGGTATCTATTCCTTCAATCTAAGTACTTAAAGTTTCAAATTGGTAACCTGATTGAATTTTAACAGTGGGCTTAAAATGCTAATGCATTTCTAACAATGATTATTTTTTAAAAATATTAAATCACCTATAATCTTAGACCAGGGAGAGCAGAAGCAACTGGTTGTGTTACTATATAAGATACAATTGGGAGTCGGGAGGTAGCACAGCGTTAAGCATAGGTGGAGCAAAGTGCAAGGACCATCCTAAGGATCCTGGTTCGAACCCCCGGCTCCCCACCTGCAGGGGAATCACTTTACAAGCGGTGAAGCAGGTCTGCAGGTGTCTATCTTTCTCTCCCCCTCTGTCTTCCCCTCCTCTCTCCATTTCTCTGTCCTATCCAACAACAATGACATCAATAACTACAACAATAAAACAAGGGCAACAAAAGGGAATAAATATTTTTAAAAAGGAATACAGCTATATGTAAATAGCATTAAACAGCATAAATCATGGTGAGATCTTTCTTGTATGATACAGAAAACCCTAACAATGGGATTGTCAAAGTAAACCAAATTCACAAATAACCTGGTTATAATAACTACTATCTATTTGCCTTCTTAAACTCTAAGACAGCAGAAATCTTCCCCATTCTCTATAAAACCCATACTTCTCCCAGTCCTGGAACCTTGGGAGCATGGCTCATCTTCCTGTACACTTCTCTTGATTCATACCATAAGATAGTGCATCTGCTGACCTCAGCCAAATTAATGCAACCAGTAGCACCTCGACATGTTTCACTTCAGAATGTGTCCAGAGATGCCAGGCATGGACTGTCAAACCTCTAGCTCCACTACTCTGGTGAGATCATTTCTAGCTCATAAGACTCCTCAATTCCTTTTCAGGAGGTGAACTTCCTAACAAAGCCACAGAACCTAGATATAGATCAGGGACCATGAGATAGAGCACATGTGCACATGTATACATAAGTTAGGGGAAAATATATATCTTAAAGTAAAAGTGCACAATAGTTTGTAGTGACTCAATAAGTGCAGCAAGTAGAAAGACCTAAAGAAAGCACTTTTTAAAAAAATTAAGTACTTAATCAAATAGTTTCTGCTGAGACCTAGATACCCTTCTCACCTACTTCCTATTTCACTTCTTTCAATTACTCCAAGGCTAACCTTGTCAGACAATGTAAGGACTACAAAAGCTGGATTAAGGGCAAGAGACTGGCAAGAGACTGATGGCTTTTTTGGTCACAACCAGGCCACCTGATCATTTGGGGCCCTAGTCAGGGAACCATAGAATTCCCACATATACATGATGGGTCTAGACCTCTAACAGATCTCTCTCTACACTGTCACTGGTCTACTCCATCAGGAACAATATAGTGGATCCTCTTGTGGGCCTCTACAGGACTTTGCCTTCAATGTGGATCAACACTGGTAGGGACTGCCCCATTCTCTAAAGGGAGGTTGGGTCAATATACTCTGTCACTTCTGTAAGACGGGTCCTGCAATGAGTGCAGCCTCGAATGTTCCTAGCTATGACCATAGAATGTGAGTTCAGGAAGTTGGGTGGTAGCACAGCGGGTTAAGCATAGGTGGCACAAGGACCTGTGTAAGGATCCCAGTTCGAGCCCCCAGCTCCCCACCTGCAGGGGGTTCACTTCATAGGCGGTGAAGCAGGTCTGCAGGTGTCTTTCTCTCCCCCTCCTCTCTCCATTTATCTTATTCAACAACACCGACATCAATAACAACAATAATCACCACAACAACGATAAAACAACAAAGTCAAGAAAAGGGAATAAGAGTCTCCAGGAGCAGTGGACTCATGGTGTAGGCACCAAGCCCCAGCAATAACCCTGGAGGCAAAATAATAATAATAATAATAATAATAATAATAATAATAATAATACGAGTTCAGACCTATGGGGTGCAGAGGTTACACAGACTCCTGAGCTGAATATGGGCCCTAGATCAAATCGATCAGTTTACAGTTAACAATATTTATATATTTCCCCCATATTTGGGGGCTACTCTCTGCCCTGATCCAGCTTTCTAGTCCTATTTCGAACTCTGAAGCCATCTCCCCAGACATTACCTTTAGCCCACCTGCATGTTAGTTATTGGGCTCAGGCAAAAATTAGTAAAGTCATGGGCCCCTTGAAATATACTTAAAATAGACCTAGTAGTTTTTTCCAGAATGGAGACCCTGAATCTCATCTGCTATATTTTTACCTTTAGGTTCTTTATTATTAAACAATTTGTTCTATTTTATATCTTAACTCTTTTTCAGCCACCAAGTTGCAGATGCTACCATGACACCAACCTGATTTCCCTGGGCAGATGACCTCACCAATGTGTCTTGAAACCCCACCTCTCCAGAGCCCTGCCCCACTAGAGAAAGAAACAGGCTTAGAGGCCACCCCATTACCTGGGGCCCTATTTAGGGAGTCCTGGGATTCCCACACAGACATGATGGGTCTAGACCTCTAACAGATCCCTCTCTCCACTGTCACTGGTCATCTCCATCAGGAACAACATAATGGACCCCTTTGTGGGCCCCTATAGGACTTTGTCCTCAATGTAGATGGGCAATGGTAGAGAATGTTCCATTCTCCAAAGGGAGGTTGGATAACATACTCTACCTACCACCCGAGGAAGATGGGTCCTGAAATTAGTGCAGCCTGGAATGTTCCTAGTTGTTATCACAGAATGCGAGCTCAGACCTACAGGGATGCAGAGGTTACATAGGTTCCTGTGCTGAATATGGGCCCCAGATCAAATAGACGGGGGTTTCCAGTTAATAATATTGATATACTTCCCCATATTTGTGAGCTACTCTCTTCCCTGATCCAGCTTTCTAGTCCTTTTTTCCAACTATGACACCATCTCTCCTCAGACAATAACGAGTCCACCAGCCTATCAGATATCAGGCTCAGGCAAAAACTAATAAAGACATGGGCCCCTTGGAATATACCTAAAATAGACCTACTAGCTTTTTCCAAAACGGAGACACCAATCTTCATCTGTAATATTTTTGCCTTCAGGTTTATGATCAGTCAACAATTTTTTTTCTACTTTATATGTTAACTCTTTTTCAACCACCAGTATCCAGATGCTACCATGATGCCAACTTCCTTCCCTAGGCAGATGACCCCATTAATGTGTCCTGGAGCCCTGCCTCCCCAGACCTCTGCCCACCAGGGAAAGAGAGGGACAGGCTGGGAGTATGGATTGACCTGTCATTGCCCATGTTCAGCGAGGAAGCAATTACAGAAGCCAGACTTTCCACCTTCTGCACCCCACAATGATCCTGGGTTCATACTCCCAGAGGAGTAAAGAATAGGAAAGCTATCAAGGGATATGGAGCTCTGATGGTGAGAATTGTGTGGAATTATACCCCTCTTATCCTATGGTCTTAACATTTCCATTTTATAAGTAAAAATTATATAAATATAGAAAAGAAACAGGCTGAGTATAGATCAACCTGCCAACACCCATGCTTAGCGTAGAAGCAATTACAGAAGCCAGACCTTCCACATTCTGTATCCCAATCATTAGATCCTGAGTCTATGCTCCCAGAGGGATAAAGAATAGGAAAGCTTCCAATGGAGGGGATAGGATGTGGAACTCTGGTGGTGGGAACTGTGTGGAACTGCACCCCTCTTGTCCTACGGTCTTGTGAACTACACATTTTCTATATATAAATATATAGTATATAATATAAATATAATATAATATAAATTATACTATAGTTAGAAAGTCCCTATGCAAGCTTGTTAGAGCATTCCTGTCTTGTGTGTTCTGAAGGAGGAAGGTGAAAAGGTATGTTCTTTATTGGGTGTATTACTGTTAGTCTTGAGTCAGGCTGATGTGTGTCTACTGAAATATTCCCAAGCAAAGATTAAAAAAAAAATTTTTTTTATTATCTTTATTTCTTTATTTACTGGATAGAGACAGCCAGAAATCAAGAGGAAAGGGGGTGATAGAGAATGAGAGAGACAGAGAGACACCTGTAGCCCTGCTTCACCACTCATGAAGCTTTCCCTCTGCAGGTGGGGACCGGGGACTTGAACCCGGGTTCTTACGCATTGTAATACATGTGCTCAACCACGTGCGCCACCACCTGGCCCCAGCAAAGATTTTCTGTGATGGGTTTCCTTCTTTCAGAGTGACTGACTAGACCACATTTTACCTTGCTTTATGTACTTCATATGAAATGTGCATATTGGATAAGCTGGCAGAGTGTCTCCCTCATCCAGGGTTGGCCTAATAGATGCTGTTCTCTGGGGAGAAGAGTATTAAATCCTAAGCTCTCTCTCTCCACTTCCCTCTTCACCCCAATTCCCTGCCAGTTTCACAGCCCAGGGAGGCTCAGACAGAGTACAGGAGGGAAAGTTTAACTGCTAATGGTGGCTTTCTGAACACACTGTCTCCTTAGGCACTTTATAAGGTGAAACACCTGCCAGCCCTAGACTCCAGGTCTTTAAATACTAAACTGCTTTCACCACTTCATGCAACTTGAACTGCTTCTGTGTACTTTGGTCTTATAGAGGGGAACAGCCTAAATCAGAGGAAGGAAGAGTATTAGCCTAGGAGACTCCCCACCAGAGACTTTGTGCTCTTGACCCATTGGGAGGGGCAGAGCTGGGTCTAGGACATATCAGCTCAGCACTCCCAGGCTTTTCATGAGGTACAAATCAACCCAAACTTACAATAGAATCATTTCAAATCTCTTCCTTCTACCCTAGTTCTCATTATTAGGGAGGTTATATGACTTTGTAGTTTGCATAGTAAATATACACAATACATATAAGCACTACCACAGATGGCTGGCATAATCGTCCACTGCCTAGGAGGAATTTCATATCTAGGCTATCAATAAAATTCATGGCTACATCTGAGAATCTATGCATTTTAAACACTTTCAGGTAAAATATGGTTGAATGTTGATTTCATGTGGTTCAACCTGCACAGGTACTTTTCAAAATGAAGCCTCTCTCCCAAATGGCATAGAGGAAGGCAGGCATAAATCATCAGTCCAGGAAAGTTTCTCCAAGTCCAGGGGGTGAATCAGGTTTTTTGGAATCAGGACTAGGTTGGCGCAGAGAGCTGTCAATGAAGAATAGTGCTTTCATGACCTGGGAGCTACCATAAACCCTGAGGCTAATGATTATTACTGAGGAGTTTATTATGGATAAACATGCCATAAAAAGTTATTCTTTTAGATTACAAAAACAAAAACAAAAAAATAACCACCAACAATTTTTGTAAGAGTCTGTTTTCCTTCATCTCTGTAGCTACATTAACTGGTACAGCCAGCAGATGTCTAGACTGATGCTATGCTCTTGCACTAAACTAGTTTTTTTTTTTTTTTTAACTTTTAAAATTATCTTTATTGGATAGTGACAGCCAGAAATCGAGAGGGAAGGGGGTGATAGAGAGGGAGAGAGACAGAGAGACACCTGCAACAGTGCTTTACCACTTGCAAAGCTTTCCCCCTGCAGGTGGGGACCGGGGGTTTGAACCTGGGTCCTTGCACACTGTGAAATGTGCTCTCAACCAGGTGTGCCACCACCCAGACCCTACCTAGTTTTAAAAACATTTCTAGTGTGCACAGAAATGGGAGGTGGCACAGTGGATAAAGAATTAGGTTCTGAGTTTGATGCTCTAATTCCCTGTTCCTTTTTCATTCATAAATAAATGCATTTTCAGTGTTATAAAGTAATTGTATGACAGTCAAAATAAACTTTCCTATTTAATGGAGGTTCATTTAATTACAAACAGAGGTAACAAAAAATGTCTAGAGCCACAAGTACATATATTCATTTAATTATACCATTAGGCATAGCTAGCACGACAGAGCAAAGTACTGCTCAGATTCCTTGAGCTCAGGATGAAATCTCAGTGCTTAAAGTTGTGTGTCAAAGAGAAATAGAGGCAGTGAAGATGTAAAGCAGAGCAGTAATTTTTCTCTGGAGTATTAATTTAAAAGTAGACTACATCTTGGTCAGAGGAAGAAATAGCTTCACTGGTAGAGCTCAGGACTAGCATGTCTGAGGTTTTGGGTTTGATCCCCACTGCCATTATGGGCTGGAATGGTGCATCAGCTTCTCTCTCCATCCCATATGAAATAAATAAAGTGAACAAAATTACACTAAATTCTAAACTAAAAATAATGTGTATTAATAAATTAAAGATAAATTAAAAATAATACATATTAAAAAACAAGACTATTAAGGCTGGGCAGTGGTGTCCAGTCCCTCTCTATTTCTGTCTGTCTGTCTGTCTCTCTTTTTAAAAAATATTTTTATATTTATTTATTATTACCTTTTGTTGTCCTTGTTTTATTGTTGTAGTTATTATTGATGTCATTGTTGTTGGTTAGGACAGAGAGAAATGGAGAGAGGAGGGGAAGACAGAGAGGGGGAGAGAAAGACACCTGCAGATCTGTTTCACTGCTTGTGAAGTGACTCCCCTGCAGGTGGGAAGCCAGGAACTCGAACTGGAATCCTTATGCCGGTCCTTGTGCTTCTCGCCACCTGTGCTTAACCCACTACTGCCCGACTCCCCTTTCCCTCTCTCTTTTTCTCTCCCTAGAGAGAGGAAAATGTTAAAGGGAGTAGTGGTTTCACCATACAGGCACAAAGGCCCAATGATAACCTGCTTTATTTTTAAGTTATTTTTGTAATTTAATTTTGATTTGCAAAATTACATATCAACAAGGGTATAATTCCATACCATCCTTACCACCAGAACAAGCCACAGCAGTTCTAAGGTTGCAGACATGGGTTAACTATCATCTCTACAACTATCTATCTACATTTGTACATAATTGCCCCCTTTTTCTTCCAGGTACAGTCCTTTCTTCCCCTCTAAGCCACACATAACTCTATTTCTATATCCAAATGTTCTTCCCTTTTCCCTCATCTCTCTCTCTGCAACTTTCTTAGAAACAAATGTTGGAGATTGAGATTCTGACTCTACTAGTTTTTTCTTCTTTTTAGTGATATCAGGCTGTGTCACCTGGAACCACCTTAAGGGATACCAAATTCTTTTTTTATATATATTTTATTTATTTACTTTACTTTTTTGTTGCTCTAGTTTTTACCATTGTTGTGGTTATTATTATTTTTATTGATGTTGTTGTTGCCCTTGTTTTATTGCTGTAGTTATTATTGATGTTGTTGTTGGATAGGGCAGAGAGAAATGGAAAGAGGAGAGGAAGACAGAGACAGAGAGAAAGACACCTGCAGACTTGTTTCACCACTTGTGAAGCAACTCCCCTGCAGGTGGGGACCTGGGGGCTTGAACTGGGCTCCTTACGCCAGCCCTTGAGTTTTGTGCCATGTGTGCTTAACCCATTGTACTACAGCTCAACCCCCACCAAATTCTTTTAGTTACCCTCTGAGAGGGCCACAGAGATGGTCCAGCAGCTATAGCAGTGGACTTGCAGGCAGGTGGTCCTGAGTTCAGTCCCAACACTATATGTGCCAGAGTGATGTTCTGGTTCTCTCTTGGCTTCTCATTATTTCCAATAAATAGATAAATAAGAAAAAAGAAAAAAAAAAAAGGGAAGAAAAAAGCAGGCAGGGATGGTACATCTAGTAAAGCATACATGTTACCATGTATGAGGACCTGGGTTCAAGACCCCATCCCCACCTGAAGGGAAGAGACTTCACAAACCATGCATCAATGATACAGATGTCTTTCTTTCTCTTTATTTTTGTTTTTATAAGAAAAGGAAAGGAAAAAGAATGACTGCCTGGAGTAGTGGAGTACTCATGCAGGCAGTGAGCCACAGTGGTAATTGCTACCAATAGGTGGCAAATTTTTTTTAAAAGAAATTATTTATTTATTTATTCATAAGAAAGATAGGAGAGAAAGAACCAGGTATCACTCTGGTACATGTGCTGCCGGGGATCAAACTCAGGACGGACCCCCTGGTTGAGAATCCAGTGCTTTATCCACTACGCCACCTCCCAGACCACACTTTTCAAAAAAATTTAAAAACTAAAAAAGATGTCCATGGCAGAAGATACCCAAGCCAACAAACACTCTATGATAGGAGGGCCAGGGGTCAAGAGACCTATTCTAGCGGGACCTGGTGATTGGTTACCAGGGGAAAAACTCCATAGCAAATAACCGATTCTCTTCTCTTGCCAGGTATTGTATTTTGACCTAGTTCCCAGAAAAAGTTGTGATGAAAAAAGAGGTTTGCTTGCCTTTAGCACTAACTTCATTGCCTTTCCCAGGGGGATACTGTAATTATATACACACATTAGAGAGCCCTACACTAATAGACTCTCTCTCTTACATAATTGCTGGGTCTAACAGCAGTCCTGTGGTTTGAAAACAACTTTATTAGGTTGTTTACTCATTCATTTAAATGTGCTAGATCCTGGCATGGGAGCTGCCCATGCCCATCAGGACAGCTAGGAGGACCAAATTCTTTGCGATAGAGTAATTGATAGAAAAGAGGAAGAAACCTGAGTTCTAATCCTGAACCTGAACCTGCTCCTTTTTGAGTAAGTCTCTTCTTTCCATCCTTTAAAAAAAATTATTTATTCCCTTTTGTTGTCCTTGTTTTATTGTTGTGGTTGCTGAATAGGACAGAGAGAAATGGAGAGAGGAGGGGAAGACAGAGAGGGAAGAAGACAGACACTTGCATACATGCTTCACCACTTGTGAAGCATGCCCTGCAGGTGGGGAGCTGGCGGCTCCAGCTGGGATCCTTCTGCTGGTCCTTTGTGCACTTAACCTGCTGCACTACTGCCCTTTTCCATCCTTTTTTTTAAAAATATGTATTTATTAACTATAAAGAGAAAGGGAAAGAAACAGAGCATCATTCTGGCATATGTTATGGCAGGGCTTGAACTTGACATCCAACACCATCCACTGCATCACCTACCAGGATGCAAGTAACTTTACTTTTTTCTTGGATTGTTCATCTGCACAGTGGCCATAGTATCATTTGATTTATTAGCGGTCAAAGGAAATTATTCATCTACAACTTGGTATAAAATCATCAGCATCATCAGCATCACTGTTAAAGGACTATATTAAGGGCAGTCTTGAAAGTTAAGTATGGATTCCATCCTGACCTTCCTAGGTAGACAACCTTGCCAACGTGTCCCAGAACTTCACTGCTCCAGAGCTCTACCACAAGAGGGAAAAACAGAAACAGGCTGGGGGTATGGATCAACAGGCCAATATCATGTCCAGCAGAGAGGCAATTACAAAAGCTAGTATTCCTTCCTTCTGCACCCCAAAAAGAATTTTAGTCCATGGTCCAGATTCCAAGAGAGGGTAAATGTTAGGTATCATCTGTTTTCCATCTACACCATGCCTCGGCCTCGCGTGAGCTTAATGTGCAGCTTGGCAATACGAGAATCCGGCATGAAGCCCAGCCAGTCTATCTTGGCGTTACTCTCGATCGCACTCTGTCATTTCACAAACATCTCATAAAAACTGCAGCAAAGGTGGGCGCAAGGAATAACATCATTGCAAGACTGGCCAGCTCCTCATGGGGCGCGAGCGCTTCCACACTACAATCATCATCTCTGGCATTATGCTATTCCACTGCAGAATACTGTGCCCCAGTATGGTTCCGTAGCCCCCATGTCCACTTGGTTGATTCCAAATTATATTCCTCCATGAGGATAGTTTCTGGAACCATCCGTTCCACCCCGGTCCCATGGCTGCCAGTTCTTAGCAACATCGCCCCGCCAGATATTCGTCGGGATGCGGCATCATCTAAGTTCATTTCCCACGTCTATGCTCGACCGGACCTGCCAATATACGCGGATATCTTCGCCCACCCTGTCCAACGCTTGACGTCTCGTCACCCAATCTGGTCCCCTACGCCTACACTGAACTTCTCTGTTCCAGTCTCTTGGAAACAGAGCTGGCAGTCAGCTGAGGTAAAGAACAAACACCTCATGACAGACCCCTGCAAGCATCAACCCGGCTTTGACCTAGCACGTTATTATCGGGCCCTCCTCAATCGTTATCGAACAGGCCATGGCCGGTCTGCCGCTATGTTCCATCGCTGGGGAGCCAGAGACGACCCGAACTGCCCCTGTGGCTACAGACAGACTATGACCCACATAGTCAACGACTGCCACCTCTCCAGATTCAAAGGAGGTCTCGAAACTTTACATCAGACTCAACCTGATGCTGTTGACTGGCTACGGAAGAAGGGCAAACGCTAGAAGAAGAAAAAGCCGATCTTGGATGGACCTTGAAAAAATCATGTTAAGTGAAATAAATCAGAAACAGAAGGATGAATATGGGATGATCTCACTCTCAGGCAGAAATTGAAAAACAAGATCAGAAAAGAAAACACAAATAGAACCTGAAATGGAATTGGTGTATTGCACCAAAGTAGAAGACTCTGGGGTAGGTGGGTGGGGAGAATACAGATCCATGAAGGATGATAAATGACATAGTGGGGGTTGTATTGTTAAATGGGAAACTGGGGAATGTTATGCATGTACAAACTATTGTATTTACTGTTGAATGTAAAACATTAATTCCTCAATAAAGAATTAAAAAAAAAAGATAGTTTAGATTGCACTGTGTTCCACATGAATAAAGACTGAACTGCGTACCACTTAGCCATGAGTCCCTGGTCGTCTCTCTCTACTGTCCGCGAAGCTAGCCCTACAAGAGACAGAGAGAAAGACACCACAGCACTGAAGATTCCCTTGGTGTGGTGGGGGCCAGGCTGGAACCTACATCATGTGTATAACAAAGCAAGTACACTGTCCAAGTGATAGTGCTGGTTTTCCTGTTTTTTCCTTGTGAAAGTAGGCCCTCAAACATGAATAATTTCACCACTTCCAGACTTTTTCATCTAGGGAGACAAATAAGAAGAGATACCACAGCACTGGAACTCCCCCCACTGCGGTAAGATCCAGGATAGAATCTGGATCATGCACATGGCAATGTAAGAACCCTCCTAGGTGAGCTATCTTGCCAGTCCAGCAGCTTCTTCTTTTCTTTTCTTTTCTCTTTTCTTTTCTTTTTTCTTTTTTTGTTTTTAAGGTTTTTATCAGGGAAAGAGAATTACTAAGGACTATGGTGATCCCAGGCAGCCTTCCCTAGAGAATGAGTCTCTGAGCTCTGAATGGAGCAAGCTCGTAGTAACTTTCCAGGGCCAAACGGGACAGGAAGGCTGGCTGTTGTCTGTCCAGTGAACTTTGCTCCTGGGGGGAATGACTGATGATCCACACAGGAGACATTCTGAGGCCACCACATGCTCTGGAACTGAGGAGTCAACTCCAGAAGTGAACACTGCAGGGTGGCAGACTCATCTGGCCAGAACTCTATGAATCACTGTCAGCATCAAGATTGACCATCTTCTAGGACTCACCACCATACTCTGTGCCACTCTCTGTATCTAACTGCCTGGTTTCCCAGCTGCTCCGTGGTTGTTTCCTTGGATTTGTGAGAAGACATTATGAAGCCCTTAAAGGTGAGTCCAGTCCTTCGAAGAGCTCACAAAGGGCACCTGTGCAGGTTGCCACCATCATATGGCATTCATCCCATGATTGATGTGAATGGAGTACCTGAAGTCTGCAAAAATGCTCCCTAGCTTCTGGGATGAAACCAGGCAGTTAATAGGATGGCCCTTACTTTGCCCCGTTTCTCCTACTTGTTGCCCCCACCCCCCAACAAACTCTTCTAAAGCAGGAGACTCTGGAGGAAATGAGAAGCAAAGGGGGAAAAAAAGACAGAAGAGGAAAGAAGTATAAGGGGAGAAAAAAGAGGCTAAGAGAGGCAAAAAGGAGTGACTTTTTTGCTTCTTTTTTTGATGAGACAGAGAAAAAGAGAGAGGGAGTGAAATTGGGACAGGAGACACTTGCAATACTGCTCTATGAAGGTCCCCCACATCCACTGTAGGTGAGGCCCTGGGGGCTGGAATCTGGGTTCTTGCACATGGTAATGTACAATGTGCTTTACTCAGTGCAATACCTCCCAGCCCCTCCATCACTTTTTTTTTTTTTGTCAGCTATGGGGTGTTCACTGCCTCTTGACCACTCCAAAAAGAATAGCTATTCTGCCAGCCAGAGGAAGTCTGAAGGGTTGTTTTCCATTAAATTCTTCAGATAGTTGAATATAGTAAGCAGTGTTTCCATATCCCTCTCCCAGAAAAGATGTGTTCAGTTCTTCTGGTTTTAAACCTTTCCATGGACCTGACAAGACTTCCAAAGAACAGGCTGACACAACCCAAGATGGTTTTTTGGAACTTACCGATTCAGGAAAGCATTTCCAAAGCGACTTAGCTTTCGAAATGGCTTTTTGGGGTCCACAACTAAAGCATTTCCAGGGGTATTGCCCTCTGTATCCCCATACATCACAGCGATGAATGAATCCGTGGTGGGCTCTGGACCAATCCGCATGCCTGGGAAATCTTGCTCCAGTAGATATCTGGAGAGGGGGAAAAGAAAAGAAACTTAGCAGGATGTATAATGTAAGAGTCAGAATGCTTGCTGAAGTAACCAATTTTAAATCTGAGATCATCTGAAAGAAAATCTAGGCTTCAAGTCCAGATCATTGCCTTTTAGTGTCAGATTTAGTTTCCATACCATCTGGCCTGGTTTGGGGGTCAAAAAGGTCCAGGAGAGGGAAGAGAGACAACTGGGGATAGGTTTAGAAGAACATTTTTTTTTAGAAGAACAGTAGCCAGTGTCATTAGGCACCCCCACAAACATACCCAGTTCCCCAGTCACAAACATATTAGGTTTCAAATATTGGTTTACAACTTGACAAGCATACTCTCAGAGAATGAAAGTTAACAGCAAGATTCAACTTGCAAAGACGGTTTACCAATAGAAAATATAAGTCACTCAAGGACACTGACTTCTAGGGGGAAATAATCAATTCTGAGTTCTACTTTGGGTAGCTGTCTATAACTTAGTACTACTGCCTTAACCAGTTTGAGGATGAAGCCTTTCCAGTCCCAAGCTATGGGATGATGAGAATGATGCTTGGGCAGGGAACTTGAAAATACAAATATACAAGCAGTGAATTTGCAGGGGGCAAAAAAACTTCCGTGTTTAAGGGTTAGAGTGATTTGCTTTCTGATGTGTTTTATATATATATAAAATCAAACATTCCATTATCTGAGCACACCAAAAAAAAAAAAAAGACTTTTGCATAGAAGTTTCTACTGCAGCACTGTCTATAACAGAAAAGATTATAAAAATGTATGTTCATTTTTCCATAGTACTTCTACCACTCTACCATGATATAATTTTTACCTCTTTATTATTTATCGTTTATTCCATGTTGGCCCCCTTTTCTGCAAACCCCTGGAAAATGGGGAATTTGTCTACTCTGTTCATGTATGCACCTGGAAGAATCTCTGGTGCATGACTGAGGAGTCTAACAAACACTTGCTGAAATAATGAATATCAGGGTGCTTATTAACACTGGCCTTTGCACTATGTTCATATGCCAAAACCATTCATTTATAGTCCAGGGCTGCTTGGAACACCATTCATTTATAGTCCAGGGCTGCTTGGAACACCCTCTTAGACTTGGATAAGTCCAATAGCACTTATCCCTTAGACTTGGATAAGTCCAACAGCACTTTTCTTGAGAGGAAGTAACCTAATGTAAGTGCTCCTCCTACCCCCCCATCTGATGCCTCCCTGCCCTATCGTGCAGTCTGTAAAATGACCTCATGGTACTATTTGCACGGCATCATCCCCAGATGTTAGGAATACCTCATCTGTCTGGGGTTCACTACTGAATCCTGCATCTCATAGTGCCTGGCACATAGCAGTTCAATAAACTGACTTTCTGTTAGCCCTCTGTTTATATCTCGTTGAATCTCATTTGGGTTCTGGCCACTCCACACCTCTCACTGATTCCCAGTCCCCCTCCACTTCACTCCAAGTTCATTAATAGTCCTTCCCAGACAACTTCCTGTCAGGGACCACATAGGACGGCCACCTTGCAGTCTGGGTTCTCCCTCCTTGGCTAACAGCTTCCATGACATCACCACGTCACTTCCATCACAACCTCTGTTTTGATGGGAATTATGTCTCCACTATCTAAGCAACCCAGTCTTTGAATCACTTTATAAAATCTCACTTGCTTCAGGGCTGCTGTTCTTGATCACTCCACTTGTCACACTTGTGCTTGAATTGTGGACATAGCAGTATTTCTTTAAAGTAAGATCCCTAATGTTTGAGGATTTTTACACACTAAAGTCAACATGAGTAAACTTGTCTCTCTCTGCCTCCCCCTCTTCTTGTGGGAAACACCACACATAATTTCTAGTATTGGTGTTCTCCATGGGTTTTATTTCTTTCCTTTGAGAAGTTGTCATTTCTTGTAGGGCCTTTTTCACAAAGAGCTTTAGAGTCCCCAAAAGGCTTGGTAATTTTTTTTTTATCATGTGGTCTAGAGTAGGAAAGTCACTTACTGCTGGTCAGATTTGCTAGTGGCCCTGCAGGACTCAAAGATGAGCAACTTCCTCCTGGTCCAAGGCATCTGCTCTTTCATGGCCTTAGGGTCCCAAACAATCCCAGCTTATTGGCACCATAAGTAGGACCCATCAACTATTTGAGATATTTACACTGGAAGGCTGCTAAGTTATGAGATGCATTCTTTCACCCTAGTGGGCAGGTAGGCATGTGTCAGTGCAGTGAGGGAACTAACAACAACCCAGCTACAACCAGGCAAGGAGGAAGCGATAAGATTCAGAACTTGTAATTATGAAAGGAAAAGTCTGAGAGAGTCCTGAACTGTGCAATTAAACAAGAAAAGAAGAAAGGGGGGGGGGGAGGTCAGAGGCCGGGTGGTGGCTCACAAGGCAGAGTCTAACTGTTACCATTCACAAAGAACTTGGGTTCAAACGCTGGTTTCCAACTGCAAGGGACAACACTTCATGAATGGTGGAATGGTGCTGCAGGTATATTCTCTTCTCTGTCTCTCACCCTCTATCATGAAAAAAAAAAAGGCTCTTGAGAATGGTGGGATTGTGCAGGCACTGAACTATAGCAATAACCTTGGTGTCAAAAAAACAAACAAAAGACAACAAAGGTTAACCATACAAACCACGAACATGCATGGGGTTGATTAACTGTGGTAAACTTTTTTCCCCTGACACCTCAAGAGGGTTTCCAAAGCTGGAAGTGACTCTGTGGTGTTACCTACGATAATAGGAATCACAGGAAGGGGCAGCCAGGAAGACTAGAGAGAATGGACACACAGCTAGGAGCCAGGGCTAGAGAAACCCCAGGCACAGGCATCCTGTGATCAGGCTAAGCTTTTATCCTCAGCTCCACCTTGTTCTCCTTTTCCTGTGTTCTCAGAGAGGGCTGCCAAGTCATTGCCCCCAAAGTCAACATCAAAAAGAATAGGCATTTGAATTCCAACCAGTTAGGGGAGGACTGAGATCCCAATGTCCCTGTGGGCAATGGGCAGCCATGCTCAACTTACACTTAACTTTCATCCACTGCTTAAACTGGACCTTCATAATTCAGAGTTCGTGGCAAGGGGAAGAAAAAAAAATTGACATGTGAATAAAAAGTCCCTAAATATACCCTCACAAAGTTTTCTCAAAGATGGGTTAGAGGCTGACTAAAAAGAATAAACTTTAAGCAATGTAAGATACCCATGTTTCAGCTACAAACTTTGTCTTGCCTGGGTATTTGTCCATATCTGTCTGGCTTTTGATGGTCACACTTGTGTTTGAATTATGGACCCAGATACATATATGTGTGTATATATATGTGATACTCCTAATATTTGAGGACTTATGGTCTAAAGTCCTGGCACAAGTAAACTTTTAACCCAAGAAAATTATAGGGTAGATATTATTTTTATCTCTTTTACAGATGGGAAAGCTTAAGGTTTAGGTAGGTTAAGTGGCTTATTTAAAAAAGCTATCGCAGGCTGGGTGGTGGTTTCCCTGGTTGGGCACACATTTTGCAATGCACAAGGACCTCAGTTCAAGTTCTCAGTTCCCACCTGCAAGAGGGAAGCTTTGTGAGTGGTGAAGCAGTGCTAGCTACTCTCTCTCTTCTCTATCAGCCCCCTCCTTTTTGATTTCTGGCTATCTCTATCCAATAAATAAAGATTTAAAAAAGGAAGAGAAAAGCTATCAAGGGAGGTGATAGGATATGGAGTTCTGGTGGTGGCAATTGTGTGGAAATGCACGCCTCTTATCCTACAGTATTGTCAATATTTCCATTTTATAAATAAAAATAAAAATAAAGCTATACATGACTTGGACCTATTAGTTTTTTCCAAAATGGAGACTCCAAATCTCATCTGCTATATTCTTATCTTTAGGTTCCTGATTATTAAACAATTTGTTCTGCTTTATATCTTTTTCAGCCACCAAGTTGCAGATTCTACCATGATGCTATCCTGACTCCTCTGGGCAGTTGACCTCACCAATGTGTCCTGGAACCCCACCTCTTCAGAGCTCCACCACTTGGGGAAAGATAAGAGACAGGCTAGGAGTATGGATTAGCCCGTCATGTCCAGCGGAGAAGCAATTACAGAAGCCAGACCTTCCACCTTCTGCACCCCATAATGATCCTGGGTCCATACTCCCAGAGGGATAAAGAATAGAAAAGCTTCCAGTGGAGGGGATGGGAGATGGAACTCTGGTAGTAGGAATTGTGTGGAATTTTACCCCCCTTATCCTATGGTCTTGTCGATCATTATTAAATCAATAAAAAAATTCTCTAAAAAAACAAAAACATTGGATCAACAATGGTAGAAAATATTCCAACCTCTGAAGGGAGCCTGGACAACATAGTCTATGCTACACCTGAGGAAGATGGGTCCTGATATTAGGGCAGCTTGAAATGTTCCTACTCATAACCACAGAATGTGAGCTCATATCTAAAGGGATGCAGAGGTCACATAGGCTCCTAAGCTTATTATGGGCCCCAGATCAACAATATTTATACACCTTTCTCATATTTGGGAGCTACTTTCTTCCCTGATCCAGCTTTCTCATCCTTTTTCCAGCCATGGCATCATCTCCCCAGATAATAACTTGGATCCACCTGCATATCAGATTTCAGGCTCAGGGGAAAGAAAAAAAAACAAAAAAAACCTAGTATAGCCACAGACCCTTTGGAATTTAAAATAGGCCTACTAGCTATCTATAAAACGGAGAAAACCCCCCCCCCCCCAACTCTTCATCTGCACTATTCCAGCCTTTAGGTTCATGATTGGTCAACAATTTGTTCAGCTTTATATGTTAACTCTCTTTTCAGCCACCAGGTTCCAGATTCTGTCATGATGCCAATCGAACTTCCCTGGGCAGACAACCTCACCAATGTGTCCTGGAACCCCACTTCCCCAGAACCCTGCTCCACTAGGGAAAGAGACAGGCTGGGAGTATGGATCGACCTGTCAATGCCCATGTTCAGTGGGGAAGCAATTACAGAAGCCAAACCTTCCACCTTCTGTACCCCACAATGACCGTGGGTCCATACTCCCAGAGGGTTAAAGAATAGGAAAGCTATCAAGGGAGGGGATGGGATACAGAGTTCTGGTGGTGGGAATTGTGTGGAGTTGTAACCCTCTTATCCTATGGTTTTTGTCAGTGTTTCCTTTTTATTAATAAAAAAAATATAACTAAACAAACAAAAACCCTTAGGATTTCTTTTAAGTCCTGTGAAGATGCCTCTTGCCCTACCTCAGAGTTTGAGAGGTCAAATCCAGCCTCCCAGGGGCATCTACAACATGCATTCTGTGACTCACAACAAATATATAAATCAGTAGGTATCAGTGCTGACTCTGAAAAGTAATATGCCTTATATTTGGGATGTTTAATGAGCATTACTTCAGAATTCTCACACCAAAAATCTAGAGAAATGGCTTGTGTAATGGCTAATTAGATGCATATGTTGGCAGCTGTTGCCTTGTACATGTATAATTTCACTGCTTAGAGGTTAGCTTTTTTCCTTTTTAAAATTCACATGATGGGGAGGGGGGGGAGGCAGGTAAAGCAGGGCAAGGGAAGGAAATAGAGGGGGAGAGAGCTATGTTACAGCTCCATTCCATCATTTATAGGGCTTCCCCTGGTCCTGGGATGCTCCCATGTAGTGCTGGGTCTCAATCCTAGTGTCTTCCTTGTGGTATAGTGCACACTCTACTATGGGACATCTACTGGTCTAAATGTTGCTGTATTTTTTAGCTATAAAGATGCGTAAGAAATTATATAAAGTATAGCTTTTGAGTTCAATGGAGGAACATTTTATTTCTGTATTTCAAAACCAGGGTTATGAGTTTAAATGTGTCTCAATTTGTAAGTGTTGAATGCATTATATATAGTACAGAATAGTTTCATGATAACCTCTTATTTGATGATGACTATATGGTGGTACTAACTTGGTAGGAAATAATTCTACATTCTGAGCCATTTTATAAGACTTAGGGGACTGGGGAGATAGTATAGATGGGCTGGGGAGAGAGCACAAAGTGGTTATGCAAATGACTTTCATGCCTGAGGCTCTGGGGTCCCAGGTTCAATTCCCAGCTCCACTGTTAGCTAGAGTTGAGCAGTGTTCTGGTAAAAACAAAAAATAAAAATAAAAATAAAAAAAAGACTTGGCAATAATAACTAATTATTCTCCATCTACTTCCATATCTTTATATTAAATTGAGGATAATTAAAGAAAACTGCTTTAAGAACATAACTTTCTGTGGCATCTCTTCCTTTCTATCTCTACTTACAAGCGAATTTTCTTGTAAATAAATGGCATAAACTGTAACTTTGTGATAGCAATAAATACAGTTTATTGCCATTTAAGAAATCGTTTCCAAGTTGGATATCTCTTCAGTCCTTCTCATGAAATAGTGGCTCAAATATTATCAGTAAGAATCACTAGCTTCTAGAAGGTAAGACTGGCCAGTGGTAGGTGAACAGCTTGCATGATACCAGATTAACATGGGTGATGATTTTTTAAAACATTGTAATGTATTTCATCAAGTCATTTTCCTGTGACTGTTTTTCTTTATAATACTAGAATAAAATTTTACATTATTTTGCATATAGATTTTTTTTAATACTAGGTTTTCCTTATGCCATAAAAAATACTATTCTGAGTGTACAATATAATTTACTGTTGTATATTTATACAGCTTCCAATTTTTCACTGTTACAGATAAAGGTGAAAGAAATATTCCCCATCCACCTGAAAATTTCTTTTCTTTCTTTTTTTTTTTTTTAGAAAACTAAGTTATGCCAGATTACTGCCATTTTAAAACCGTGAAACTTAGCATTCATTTTTGTTTCTAAATCACTGACATAATAATCAGAACTATTTGTTCAGACAGATACATTACCTTTAAAACCACTGTAGTTACTAATGGAATTGACATTAGCCCATGAGACCAAGAAACTGGAATTTTCTGTGTACAGTCTTTTTGATGTGTGTGTTTTCCCCCCTCCCAGTTATGATTGTAATTTACACTGCATGTGGCTGAGGTGTGCTTAGAGGACACTGCTGTCTGACCTCTGCTATTACCTGCAGCATAATGTTCAGCAATGAAGATAAAAAAAGTGAAAGGAATCAGAGGCACTAGATTGCCCAGTTTCTTACTGTTACTGACTTTTTTTGTGCTTTTTGTTTAAACTGGGGAATTAATGTTTTACATTCAACAGTAAGTACAATAGTTTGTACATATATAACATTCCCCAGTTTTCCATATAACAATACAACCCCCACTAGGTCCTCTGAATCTTTCCTGGACCTGTATTCTCCCCACCCACCCACCCCAGAGTCTTTTAATTTCATGTAATACACCAATTCCATTTCAGGTTCTACTTGTGTTTTCTTTTCTGATCTTGTTTTTCAACTTCTGCCCGAGAGTGAGATCATCCCATATTCATTCTTCTGTTTCTGACTTATTTCACTCAACATGATTTTTTCAAGGTCCATCCAAAATCGGCTGAAAACGGTGAAATCACCATTTTTTACAGCTGAGTAGTATTGCATTGTGTATATATACCACAACTTGCTCAGCCACTCATCTGTTGTTGGACACCTGGGTTGCTTCCAGGTTTTGGCTATTACAAATTGTGCTGCCAAGAACATATGTGTACACAGATCTTTTTGGATGGATGTGTTGGGTCCCTTAGGATATATCCCCAGGAGAAGAATTGCAGGATCAAAGGGTAGGAACATGTCTAGCCTTCTGAGAGTTCTCCAGACTGTTCTCCACAGAGGTTGGACCAATTGACATTCCCACCAGCAGTGTAGGAGGGGTCCTTTGACCCCACACCCTCTCCAGCATTTGCTGCTGTTACCTTTTCGATGTATGACATTCTCACAGGAGTGAAGTGACATCTCACTGTTGTCTTTATTTGCATTTCTCTGACAGAGACTTGGAGCATTTTTTCATGTGTTTCTCAGCCTTTGGGATCTCTTCTGTGGTGAATATTCTGTCCATGTACTACCCCATTTTTGGATAGGGTTATTTGTTGTCTTGTTGAGTTTGGCAAGCTCTTTATATATGTTGGGTATTAAACTCTTGTCTGATGTATGGCATGTAAAGATCTTCTCCCATTCTGTGAGGGGTCTCTTGGTTTGGGTAGTGGTTTCTTTTGCTGTGAAGAAGCTTTTTAATTTTATGTAGTCCTATAGGTTTATACTTGCCTCAGTCTTCTTTGTAATTGGATTTGTTTCATTGAAGATGTCTTTAAAATGTATGCGGAAAAGAGTTCTGCCAATATTTTCCTCTAAGTATCTGATAGTTTCCGGTCTAACATCCAAGTCTTTGATCCACTTGGAATTTACTTTTGTATTTGGTGAAATATAGTGGCTCAGTTTCATTCTTCTGCATGTTTCAACCCATTTTTTTTCCAAAACCATTTGTTGAAGAGACTCTGCTTTCCCCATTTAATAGTCTGAGCCCCTTTGTCAAAGATTAGATGTCCATAGGTGTGGAGGCTCAATTCTGGGCTCTCAAATCTATTCCACTGGTCAGTTTGTCTATTCATGTTCCAGTACTGTCGTTTTTGACGGGTTAGGTTGTTTTCTCCGGGCTGGCTTCACGGGCGGGTAACAGACGACCAGGGACTCATAGTTGAGCTGTAGGCAGTATCTCTTTATTCATGCAGGACGCAGCACAATCTAAGCCGAGCTGAGCTAAACTAAAGGTAAAGTACTCTAAAACTCACAATGCTGTCTTTATATATACTTGACAAGTAGGGTGGAAACAGGGTGTGACATAGAGAGGGTGGAGAGAAAAGTGACTGGTGACAATCAGAGTGTGACAAGGAGGGGGGGTGGAGCAAAAACATATCATGAAACAGTGGGGATTGAACCAATGCCCTGGAGGGAGGTGCTTGTTAACAGCGGTTATATAAATAGAATGAAGTGGTTATGTAAATAGAATAGTGTTAAGCAGGGGGGATTTAAACCAAATGAAACAGAAGGGGTCTCATGCATACCAACAATTCCCCCTTTCTTTTTAACTAATGGCCATTGTGGGGTGAACAGAAACGTATATCGTACAGGCGTTTTCAAAAGAACTGGCATAAGACATGGAAAACAAAATAGGCGAACAGCAATAACCAGTGTGATGCCAAGGGGAGCTTTTCTTGCCTCAAAGGGCAAGGCCTAGCAGGCGAAAGGGCATTTCTTGCCTCTGGGAACGCTTCATGCCTCTGGGGGCATCTCTTGCCTCAAAGGGCGTTTCCTGCCTCTGTGGGCATCTCTTGCCTCTTGGGGCGCTTCACGCCTCTGTGGGCATAACCTAATAAGGAGGGGGAGTTTTCTGCCTCTGGGACAGAGCCTGCAGGCGAGGGAACATGGTCTATAAAGTCTCAAGGCAATTGGCTGAAGTTAGTCTTTCAGAAACACAGCAGCGTGTACCAGTAAGTCCGATGGAGGTGTCAGTCCAAAGTAGCTGACCACAGAAGAAAATGTCAGAGGATGAAACGCTGCACGTCTGTCTCGATGGGGAATGTCGGCCGCCAGAATTCTGCTTTTCTGTAGAGAGTGAGCTTTGGAGTCTGTGAATCTGTTTCTTCAGGTCGTGCCAGGTCTCATCATTGGTTTCCGGGGGCGATGTCAGAGAACAGGATCCTAATGGATTTCCAGGAATTCTATTTGAGTAGATGCTTTTTCATGTGAAGACTTTGACAGCTGAAATTCACTTACTTGTCAAACAAAACTTGTAGCAGATTAGAAGTTTACTATAATTGATAACTCCATTATAATTGGAAGTCCTTTCTAGTATGATTTTAAGGTTGTTTAAACAGTTTAAACTCAATAAAATGTGGAAAGGTAAACAGAAGAAACACAATTAAAAAGCCTCAGGCATGAGAATAATTAACATAATCATTGCACTATCTGCCCCACCCATAACTCATACAGTTTTCAGGATTAAACGTTTCAGAATCATGTCAAGACGTAAAAGAGAAATCAAAGGAGGGAAAAAACAATTTTTGGATTGTTTCTGGATGTCTCTAGAAATCATGGCTGCGTCCAGCATTTTTTTTTTTAAGTCAATGTCAAACAAAAATTCAGTCATTCAAATCATTCTCTTATGAAACGCAACTTGAACCAGATTATCAAGATCTCACCATGTAGGATTAAGAATCCCCGGAGGGCGACCTAGTCCAAAAAGGTCCTCGAAATTCCATTTAGGGTGTTTCTGACTGTTCCTGCTGGATTGCTTCAGGCACCCA
Source organism: Erinaceus europaeus (assembly GCF_950295315.1). Taxonomy (NCBI): domain Eukaryota; kingdom Metazoa; phylum Chordata; class Mammalia; order Eulipotyphla; family Erinaceidae; genus Erinaceus; species Erinaceus europaeus. The sequence goes on along the minus strand of NC_080177.1, from coordinate 46,565,372 downwards.
TTTTTAAAAGCGTCTTCCCATCGAAGAAAGAATCCAATCAGGAGAGTAGAACTAACCACGTGTCTCCATACTTGGGAACTGCCAGGGTACTTGAGAATGCTCCTCAAACTAGAGTAGTCCTTCTCCACGGGAAACATTCGAGAAGAAGTCCAGAAAGCCCCAGGGGAAATCCCCATGCATATCCCAAGGTCTACGATCACGGTCATAAAGAACGAAATTATGGCCTGGAGCGAAATGTAGTCCTTTTCCTCGGGAAACATGAGAGAGGGAATCCAGAAAGTCCAAGGAGAAATCTCCGTGCATCTCCCAAGCTCTATGATCCCGGTCATAAGAAACCAAAGTTCCCGGTCAGGGAACCGAAATGTGGCCCAGAGTAAAATGTTCCAGAGACAGACTAACTGTCTCATGATGAAACAATAGAGGCTTTGGCAAACCTCTTCATAAGTAGAAAGACAACCCATGGTGGATGGGTAGCCAAGTTTACTTATCTGGACGATGGGTAGGTAGGGTCCCACGTTGATGCTGGTCCATGTTTCAGGGCTTATTTCAGTCCCTGTTCAGGCGCCATATGTCGTTTTTGACGGGTTAGGTTGTTTTCTCCGGGCTGGCTTCACGGGCGGGTAACAGACGACCAGGGACTCATAGTTGAGCTGTAGGCAGTATCTCTTTATTCATGCAGGACGCAGCACAATCTAAGCCGAGCTGAGCTAAACTAAAGGTAAAGTACTCTAAAACTCACAATGCTGTCTTTATATATACTTGACAAGTAGGGTGGAAACAGGGTGTGACATAGAGAGGGTGGAGAGAAAAGTGACTGGTGACAATCAGAGTGTGACAAGGAGGGGGGGTGGAGCAAAAACATATCATGAAACAGTGGGGATTGAACCAATGCCCTGGAGGGAGGTGCTTGTTAACAGCGGTTATATAAATAGAATGAAGTGGTTATGTAAATAGAATAGTGTTAAGCAGGGGGGATTTAAACCAAATGAAACAGAAGGGGTCTCATGCATACCAACACAGTACCAAGCAGTTTTGATGACAATGGCCCTATAATACAGTTTGAGATCTGGGAGTGTGATGCCTCCAGATCTGTTCTTTTTTCTCAAGATTGTTTTGGCAATTCTAGGTCATTTCTGGTTCCAGATAAACATTTGTAGCATTTGTTCTATTCTCCTAAAAAATGTGGTTGGGATCTTGATGGGGATAGCATTAAATTTGTATATGGCTCTGGGTAGTATATTCATTTTGATGATGTTAATTCTACCAACCCATGAACATGGAATATATTTCCACTTCATTGTGTCTTTTTCAATTCCCTTGAGTAGTGGCTCATAATTTTCTGTATACAAGTCTTTCACTTCTTTGGTTAGGTTTACTCCTACATATTTTATTGTTTTTGTTGCTATAGTAAAAGGAATTGATTTCTGGATTTCAATTTCTTCTAGCTTACTGTTTGCATAGAGGAATACCACTGACTTTTGAATGTTAATTTTGTAGCCTGACACCTTACTGTATTGCCTGATGATTTCCAAAAGCTTCTTGCTGGATTCCTTAGGTTTTTCTGTGTATACTATCATGTCATCTGCAAACAGGGAGAATTTGACTTCTCTTCCAATCTGTATGCCTTTAATTCCTTGTTCCTGCCTGAGTGCTATGGCAAGAACTTCCAACACTATGTTGAATAGTAATGGTGATAGTGGGCAGCCCTGTCTAGTACCAGATCTGAGTGGAAATGCTTCCAGTTTTTCACCATTGAGTATGATGTTGGCTGTTGGTCTGCTATATATAGACTCCACTATCTTGAGGAATTTTCCATCTATTCCCATTTTTCCCATTTTGGTAGTGTTTTGATCATAGAGGGATGTTGTATTTTGTCAAAAGCTTTCTCTGCATCTATTGATATGACCATGTGGTTTTTGGTTTTTGTTGATGTGGTGATCACATTGATTGATTAGCATATATTAAGCCAACCTTGTATGCCTGGGATAAACCCCACTTGGTCATGATTAACAATCTTTTTAATATACTGCTGTATCCAGTTGACTAGAATTTTGTTCAGTATTTTAGCATCTATGTTCATTAGAGATATTGGTCTGTAGTTTTCTTTTTTGGTTGTGTCCCTGTCTGCTTTTGGTATCAGAGTGATGTTAGCTTCATAGAAGCTGGCAGGGAGTATTCTAGTGTCTTCAATCTTCTAGAAGACTTTTAAAAGTAGAGGTATTAGTTCATCTTTGGAGGTTTTGTAGAATTCATTTGTAAAACCATCTGGTCCAGGACTTTTATTTTTGGGGAGATTTTTTGATAACTGTTTTAATTTCATTAGCTGTGATGGGCCTGTTCATGTTATCCACTTCCTCTTCACTTAGTTTTGTCAGTTGGTAGGTATCTAGGAAATCATCCATTTCTTCCAGGTTCTCTAGCTTGGTGGCATATAGTTGTTCATAGAAGCCTCAAATGATTTGTTGAATTTCTGTGGTGTCTGTTGTGATATCTCCTCTTTCATTCACTATCCGATTTATTTGGGTCTTCTCCCTTTTTTGTTTTGTGAGTCTGGCTAAAGGTTTGTCGATTTTGTTCACTCTTTCGAAGAACCAACATTTACTTTCGTTGATCTTTTGTATGGTTTTCTTATTCTCAATGTTATTTATTTCTGCCCTAACTTTAGTGATTTCTGTCCTTCTGGTTACTTTAGGGTTCCTTTGTTCTTCTTCTTCTTCTAGGTCTTTAAGATGTGCAATCAGGCTGTTTATTTGTGCTTTTTCTTGTTTCCTAATGTGTGTTTGTACAGCCATGAACTTCCCTCTCAGTACTGCCTTAGCTGTGTCCCAAATAGTTTGATAGGTTGTGTCTTCATTTTCATTGAAGTCTCAAAACATTGTGATTTCTTCCTTGATTTCCTCTTTTACCCAGAGGTTGTTAAAAAGTGTACTGTTGAGCTTCCACATTTTGGGACTATTACTAATCTTTTGTTGATTGTTAAGTGTTGGTTTGATTCCACTGTGGTCTGAGAAGATGCTTGGGATGATTTCAGTGCTCTTGAATTGGCTGATGCTGTCTTTGTGGCCTAACATATGGTCTATCCTTGAGAATGATCCATGTGGATTTGAGTAAAATGTGTATTCCAGTTTCTTGGGATGAATGACTCTGAAAATGTCCAATGTTCTAGTTTATCTTTCTCTTCATTTAGCTCCCTTATGTCTTTATTGATTTTCTGCCTGGATGATCTGTCAAGTTGAGAAAGTGGGGTGTTGAAGTCCCCTACTATGACTGTGTTACTGTTAATATATTGCTGTAGCTCTTTCAGTAGACATTTGATGTATTTAGATGGCTTCTCATTGGGTGCACAGATGTTAATAATTGTTAAGTCCTCTTGATTGACTGATCCTCTGAGCATTAAGTAGTGTCCATTCCTATCTTTTTAAATCTTATCTATTTTAAAGTCTATCATGTCAGATATGAGAATAGCTGTTCCTGCCCTTTTTTTGTGGTTCATTGGCCTGTATGATAGTTTTCCATCCTTTCACTTTGAGTCTGTGTCTTGTTGAGTTAGGTGGGTTTCTTGTAGACAGCAAATTGTTGGGTTGTATTTTCTGATCCATCTTCCTACTCTGTATCTTTTAATAGGTGAATTCAGGCCATTGACATTTATTGATATCAAAGATTGAAGATATTTTAACGCAATTCTTGTAGAGTTTTAGAGTGTTCTGATAGATGTCCTATTTATGATGGTCTGACTGTTTATAGAAGACCTTTCAGAACTTCTTTCAGGGAAGGCTTGGTGATAGTTGATTCCTTCAACTGTTGCTTGTCTGAGAAGGTTTTGATGCCTCCATCTAGTCTGAATGACAGTATAGCAGGATATAGTCTTCTTGGTTGAAAGCCTTTCTCGTTGAGCACTTGATAGATATCTTGCCATTCTCTTCTGGCCTATAGTGTTTGTGTGGAGATGTCTGATGCTAATCTTATGGGTTTTCCTCTGTAGGTGACTCTTTCTCTTGTAGCCTTCAGGATCCTTTCTTTATCCTTATTCCTTTCCATTCTAAATATGATGTGTCTTGGTGTCTTTAAGTCTGGGTTAATTCTGTTTGGGACCCTCTGGGCTTCTTGAATCTTTATGTCTTTGATGTTGTCTAGACTAGAGAAGTTTTCAGCTATTATGGCCTAAAGAATGCTTTCTTCCTCTCCCTCTCTTTCTTCCTCTGGTAAGCCAATAATGCATATATTGTTTCTTTTGAAGTCATCCCATAGGTCTCTGTTGTTGTTTTCAGCATCTCTTAATCTCTTACTTTTTTAGTTGTCTCTAATTCATCCTCAATCTTGCTAATTTTGTCTTCAGCCTCATAGATTCTATTCTCTCTGCCCTCTACTGTTTTCTGGAGTTCATCTATTTCGTTTCCCTGTTCTGATACTGTTTTAGCTTGTTCAACTAGTTGTGTTCTTAGCTCAGCTATTTCAGCTTTCAGCTCTCTAGTAACCTTGACATAGTTAAGTATTTTCTTCTAGAGTCTCATTTGTTGTTCCTGTATTTCTGATTACAATTCTTTCAAACTCTTTACTCACTCCTCTGTGATTATTTCCTTAGCTAATGTTTGGATGTTGAACTCGTTATTTTGTGCTTCACCCTTTGGGGGCTTTTAGCTGGACTGTTGTCCTGGTTAGTTTCTCCAATATTTCTTCTTGCTGGTTTACCCATTTTATATATTATGTTATGAGTTCCCTCTCTTAGTACTTTTCAAATTACTGATCACTATTTCCTGGATTGACTTGTGTCTAAGTAAGGTAATTAAAGGGTTCACAGTGGTGGAAGTTAACAGTTGTTTCAATAGTATTTTAATCCCTGAGTTGGAGCTCAGTGATTTAAAAACCTCTTTTTAAATTTTTTTTCTCTTCTCTGTAGGCCATGGGAGCCAGAGGGGCTTCTAACTATAAGTAGGCTTCTTAACTTAATCACTGACTCCTGACCAAGAGATAAGGCAGGGTGTGGCAGAGATAGTCTGGTGGTTATGCAAAGAGACTTTCACAGTTCCACAGCTATGCCACCGAGGTATAGGTCTTCTCCTGAATTTCCTAGTTAGATCTCTGTCCCCCGATGTCCCTCCCTGCCACTGCTCCAGAATCTGAGGGCAGTAGCAATGGAGACTCAGAGTTGCACTTGGTGAATCTCCGGGAGTCCTCTCCTCCCTTCAGCTATCCCCTTGTTGGTGGAACAGACTGGAGGTGGTGTCTCAACTGATAGACTGTTGGACTGTTACCAGCCACTTAGTCTCTCCCTAGGCTCCTCTCTGTCACCAGCCACATGTGTTTGCACTCACTAGTGATTTGGTGGGTTCCTGTAGTCATTCTAGTCTTGTCTTGTTTCAGTCCTAGGTGGTCTCCTTTGGTATTCCCAATTGATCCGGGAGAGGAGAGGAGAAGAGAGGAGAGGAGAGAAAGGGATCTGCTGCTGCTCGTAGCCCCGCCTCCAGAAGTCTCCCCTGTTACTGACTTTTTTCAGTCATTCGTCTATTAGGTGTGATGATCTATTAGGTGTTTTGTATGTTCTGACTTGTACTTTATGACTGATAGACTGGAAGTATATCACTTTTATAATGTGGTTGCAGAACACAGTATTTCCAAAATCACCTGATTTCAGACTTTTTTTTTTTTACTTTTCTTTTAACACCTACTAATTATCTCCCAGAAATGCAACCTGCAAACACAGATTAAAGGAAAAGGCAAAAAAAAAAAAGGGGGGGGCACTGAATTCAATATCCATTCTAATTTTTCCAAAAAAGACTTTTAATTAGTAAAAGGAGAGGGGGAGAAAATTTCATTTACCTTTATAAACTACCAAACCAACAGCTGAGATCACTTTAATGACAAAGGCCACTAAATAATTGCCACTGAAATTAGAAGCTTTGAGATGGATAACTGCTTTCCAATTTAGCAACTTAAGAAACATAAGAGACACAGAAGTAGGGTGAATGAAATTGAAACTGCTATTATTGTGGGTTGGGTGGTGGCACACCTGGTTGAGCGCACATTACAACATATAAGGAACCAGGTTTGAACCCCTAGTCCCCACCTGCAGGAAGAATGCTTTGTAAGTGGTGAAGCTGTGTTGCAGGTGTCTATTACACCCTTCCCTCTCAATTTATGGCTGTCTCTATCCAATAAATAAAATAAAAATAATTTAAAAACCCTGCTATTATCTAGAAAACCCTAGAGATTATATTAAAAGTTCCCAGGATAACTTCTTGGATCAGATGAACATAAACAGGGGGAAAAAAGTCCATAGCTGTCTTAAGTACTAGTAATACTCATCTAAAAAATGTAGACAAAAAAAAATCTGAATAAGAGTGATAGAGTTCAAAATACCAAAGAATAACATTAAGACAGAGATATAGAACTTGCCTGATTCTTTCAGAGATATAGCAAAGAAGGTCTGAGCAAAAGTAGTGCTGAGTTCTTATTCCAAACATAGACAGGGTGTAGATTATTAATGTCATTCTAATACAAATGTATCCCAATGGGTATTCCAGGCAGAATCTAGTGGAGCAATTTTAAAGTTCTTCTACAAGAATGACAGGATATGATAATGGGCAGAATTTGTAAAGTAAAAGTCCAAGATGGGGACTGTCATGTATTAAAGAATGCTTCAAAGCAACAGTATTTTTGAGAGTATGGTAATGGTCTAAGAACCTACCAACAGAACAAAAAAAGAAGGTCTGAAAATATCCCAATATTTACAATTTAGCAATAAGTCTCACATGACAGTGGGATTATTCAATAGTGGGATTGAATTTGGGGACCTCATGCTTGAGTGTCTAACACTTATCCACAGAGTCACTTCCCAGGTTGCCCTTGATTATTTTTAAAAATTACTTAATGACATGAGGAAAGATTCATAAATGAAAAGGCTAAATGAAAAGGCTGTTAGCTATCATTAGTCACACAATTCTATTTTAAAAGCATGCTTTCTATGTCTCTGTTTAGTTCATTGGTTAACAATGTGAATAGAAGGAACCTGATCCATGCAACTTAGTAAGCTTCCTCTTCAGGGCAGCCAATCTTCAGTCTTCAGTTGTCATGATTCCATCCACTGAATGGCCAGAAATCAATGGATCCCAAATGTTCCTGGCTATGCCAGAATAGCACTGAGAGGTAGTTTGTAAAAACAAATACAGATATTCGAGCCTCACCCATGAAGATTCTCATTAAGAAAGTCTGGGATGAGGCCCTGAAATCTATTTCAGAAGATCTCTGGGTGATTCTGACCCACAGTCAGATCCAACAACTACAACATTCTAGTGGGTAACTTTTTAAGGTTGTGAAATGTATAGATGTTTTCTAGAAGTTAGTTTTTACATATAAAAAAGGACATTAGGGAGTCGGGCGGTAGCTCAGCGAGTTAAGCGCAGGTGGCGCTAAGCACAAGGACCAGCGGAAGGATCCCGGTTCGAGCCCCCAGCTCCCCACCTGCAGGGGAGTCACTTCACAGGTGGTGAAGCACGTCTGCAGGTGTCTGTCTTTCTCTCCCCCCTCTGTCTTCCCTTCGTCTCTCCATTTCTCTCTGTCCTATCCAACAATGACCTCAATAACAATAACTACAATTTTTTTAAAAAGGGCAACAAAAGGGAAAATAAATATAAAAAAAATTAAAAAAGAACGTTATAATAATAACCTCTTCTATCCTATATTGTCCTAAATTTCTAGTCCAATAGTCATTGGTTAGGTAGCTGAAATAATCTGGAGAAGAGTGGCCTATCTGCAGTCTCACTGAGTTCACTATTGCTCCAGGTCTGCCCTGGAGGCCCTATCTATCCTCTTACAGGATCCCCATTCCAATCCTTGTTTCCTCTCAGACTCCTGAAACACCAGCTGTCACCCCTCTGTGCCCCTCTGACCCACTTTCACTCCTGCTGTGGTGGTGCTCATTTTTTATCAGATGTCTGAAATTCCTGTAACCACAGCACAGCTCCTCCCCTCTGGTGCCCAATTGCTGATGATTTTCTATATTTGACACATCACCACCCACTCATTCCTCATTCCACTGCTATCTGCCTATCACCACCACCTCCTGTTATGGCTTTTGTCAAGGTCATCCTGGCTCCTGATGGCTAACCCCCTGGTTCCACTTGAGTCCTTCCCTAGCTTTTGTGGGGGTGCTCTGTTGCTTCACAACTTTCCTTTTTATGGTAAAGGCACCTCAGGCTGACTACATGGACAGCCAACTCCCTTCGCTTTAGAGTTTGATTCAGGATGGGCATATGGCCAGGGGTTTGAACATGGATTCTTGCACAAGCTAACAAGTGCGCTAAACAAGGTGCACCACTAACCAGTCCCTCGTTTCTCTTTAAAACACTCTAGAGCTTATTAGAGGGATGACACAGGGCTTTGCTCCTAAACAGAATCCACCTGCCCTTTAAAACAAACAAAACAAACAAAAAAACAGGACATTTTCCTGATTCTTTTCATTTTCTACATTATTGCTAGAAAGTAACAACAGTATCTTACAATCTTGTAACAAACTATTAATAATAAATTTTAAAAAAGTAAGAATAGTACCATAACAAGTGCTGGCAAGGATGTGGAGAGAAGGGAACTCTCTTACAGTATTGGTGAAAATGCAAATTAGTGCAGCTCCTATGGAAAACAATTTGGAGATTCCTAAAATCATTAAATAAATCCAAACATATGAGAATGTAAATTCGTGTAACCTCTGTGGATAGCAGTCTGGAAACTCTCACAAGGCTAGACATAGACCTTCCGTATGACCCAGTAATTCCTCTCCTGGGGTTATACCCCAAGGACTCCATAACACCCAGCCAAAAAGATATGTGTACACCTATGTTCATAGCAGCATAATTTGTAATAGCTAAAACCTGGAAGCAACCCAGGTGCCCAACAACAGATGAGTGGCTGAGAAAACTGTGGTATATATATATATATACACACACACAATGGAATACTACACAGCTGTGAAGAACAATGAACTCACCTTCTCTGACCCATCTTGGACAGAGCTAGAAGGAATTATGTTAAGTGAGCTAAGTATGGGATGATCTCACTCATAAACAGAAGTTGAGAAAGAAGAACAGAAAGGGAAACTCCAAGGAGGATTTGACTGAATTTGGAATAGGGCACCAAAGTAAACATCTCTGGGTTGAGGGCGGAAGTTTGGCTTCATGGGGCGGGGGGGAGGATGGGATGGGACACAGTCTTTTGGTAGTGGGAATGGTGTTTATGTATACTCCCATTAATTCGTAGTCATATAAATCACTACTTAATTCATATTAGAGGGGAAAAATGACTGAATGTCTCAAATTTTTTAAAGCACAGACCATAGGCTGAGTCTCTGATATGTTGACTCTCTTAAAAGCTTAGACCAGGGAGAACAGAAGCAACTGGTGGCACAGCTATATAAAAATAATGTCAAAGGACATAAATTATGGTGATGTTGTGTATGATACAGCAAATCCTAACAAAGGGATACTTCAAAGTTAACCCAATTGCCAAATAATGTGATTATAGCAATAACTATCTATTGCCTTCTTAAACCCTAAGACAGCAGGAACCTCCCACTTCCTCTATAGAGCCTATATTTCCCCCAGTCCTGGAACCTCTAGGGTGGGGCTCACTTTCCTGCATGCTTCTCTCAATTCATACCAACTCATATTGCATCCGCCGATTCCATCCTAATCAACACAAGGTGTACCACCTCAGCATGCTTCACTTCAGACTGTGTCCAGAGACATCAGGCATGGAATGTTAACCCTTTACCCTAATTACTCGGGTGAGACCTTTCCTTTCATAGAGTTCTCAAATTCCATTCCAGGAGGTTCACTTCTAACAAAATCCCAAAACCTAGATATAGACTAGGTCCCATAAGATAGAGCATATGTTCACATGTATCCATAAATTAGGGCAAAATATATACCTGAAAGCAAAAGTACACAATAGTCTGCAGTGAGTCAGTGTAAAGTTCATAAAGAAATAGTGTCTACTTAGACTTAGATACCCTCCTCACCTACTTCCTATCATAGTTATCTCACTCACTCCCAAGCTAACCTCATCAAAGCAAGGACTGCAAAAGCTGAGTAAGGGCAAGAGACTGGCATACTTTAACGATGACTCTTTAGTTACTATCAGGTCACTCCATCAGCTGGAGCCCTATTTGGGGAGTCCTGAGATTCCCAAACAGACATGATGGGCCTAGACCTCGAATAAATCCCTCTCCCCAATGTTACCAGTCATCTCTCAGGAACAACACAATATAGACCCCTTTGTGGGTCCCCATAGGACCTTGCCCTCAACGTGGATCAACAACGGTAGAGAATGCTTCATTCTCCGAAGGGAGGCTGGACAACATACTCTATGCTACACCTGAGGAAGATGGGTCCTGATATTGGGGCAGCTTGGAACGTTCCTACTCATGACCATAGAATGTGAGCTCAGATCTAAAGGGATGCAGAGGTCACATAGGCTCCTAAGCTGAATATATGGGCCTCATATCAGACCAAATAGATGAGTTTTTCAGTCAACAATATTTATACACCTTTCCCATATTTGGGAGCTACTCTCTTCCCTGATCCAGCTTTTTGGTCCTTTTTCCAGCCATGGCATCATCTCCCCAGACAATAACTTGGATCCACCTGCATATCAGATTTCAGGCTCAGGGAAAAACAAAACAAAACAAAACCAAAAACTAGTATAGTCACAGGCCCTTTTGAATATTAACTATAATAGGCCTACTAGCTATCTACAAAATGGAGACCACCCCCCACCCCCCAACTCTTCATTTGCGCTATTCCAGCCTTTAGGTTCATGATTAGTCAACAACTTGTTTGGCTTTATGTGATAACTCTCTTTTCAGCCACCAGGTTCCAGATTCTACCATGATGCCAACGGGACTTCCCTGAGCAGATGACTCCACCTATATGTCCTGGAGCCCCACCCCATTAGAGAAAGAGAGAAGGTCTATGTCTGTGTCAGGCTGGGAGTATGGATCGACCTGTCAATGCCCATGTTCAGCGGGGAAGCAATTATAGAAGCCAGACCTTCCACCTTTGGCACCCCACAATGACCTTGGGTCCATACTCCCAGAGGGATAAAGAATAGGAAAGCTATCAGGGGAGGGGATGGGATACAGAGTTCTGATGGTGGTAATTGTGTGGAGTTGTACCCCTCTTATCCTATGATTTTGTCATTGTTTCCTTTTTATAAATAAAAAATAATTTAAAAAAATCCAACCATATGACCCAGAAATTACTCTCCCAGCACCTATCTTTGTAAAGAACACAAAAACCCCTAAAAAGATCAAGCAAATCCATTTTCATAGCTATTTGTAACAGCCAACATTTGGAAACAATCCAAGTGTCCAACAAATGAATGGTTAAAGAACTGTGGCATATACATTTATGTGGGATATGACAAATTTATAAGAAATGATGACATACTCTCCTTTGCTACAACATGCATGGAGCTAGAGGGGATCATGTTAAGTGAGGTAAGCCAGAAGGAGACGGATAAATACTGGATGATCTCACTGATGAGCTCTAATAAAAAAAAAAGCAAAGGACAGCATAGGGTGAATCATCAATGGACTATAGTCTATCACAACAGATTCAGAGACTGAAGGGGAATAGGAAGAGCACTAACGTGAGATTAGGAACCTAATGCCCTATGATGAAATAAAATGATTTGGTTGAGGGTGAAATGTACTCCTATCTTGGGGAAATATGGAAATGTATCCTTGTGACAACAATCCTGTAAATCAACATTTATTCAGTGAAGTGATATTAGGGAAAATTAGGGAAAAAATCACCAGTTTATTATTATTTTTTAAACATCTGCAAGTTCTTTCTGTTTGGCACTCCCACCCATCTCCCCACCTGGCATTTACAGTGCCTGCCTGTGCTAGACTCTGGGGACACCCCCCCCATTCTCTGGCTTGAATCCCCCCTCAAACATAGCTGGGCTCCCTTTGTCATGTCCGGATGCTTTTCTTTTAAGAGAAAAGGAGGAAGGAAAACAATAGCTGAAAGTTGTTCTGCTTTCTGTCAAAGTTGTAGCGAGAGGCCTGAGCAGTAGGTCTATCACTTCCTGATTTTCTGTTGTTCTGATCATACTTATAAAGGCTTTTTATTGTCCAAAGCATTTTTGCCCCTCAGCCCACTCACTCCAGCCTTATGCTTTTTATTTTCTTTTTCCTCCAGGGTTATTGCTGGGCTCCGTGCCTGCACCATGAATCCACCACTCCTGGAGGCCATTTTTCCCCCCCTTGTTGACCTTGTTGTTGGATAGGACAGAGAGAAATGGAGAGAGGGGAGAAGACATAGAGGGTGAGAGAAAGATAGACACCTGCAGACCTGCTTCACCGCCTGTGAAGCGACTCCCCTGCAGGTGGGGGGGGGGGGGCTCGAAGCGGGTTCCTTACTACGGTCCTTGGCTTTGCGCCACATGCGCTTAACCCACTGCGCCACCGCCCGACCCTCCAGCTTAATGCTTCTATCCATAAACATGTTCCTCTTTGCCTGCTGCCCCACTCCCCTCTATAAGCAGTATATTTAAATGATGTTTTAAAATACAACTGCCTTATTAAGCATTTTCTGGGAAAACATTTTATCATTACTAACCTGAGCTTTAGGGTGAATGAGCATGTTTATACACTGACAGGGGTGTGACAGGAAAAATCACATAGGGATTATATGGTATTTCATACTTTTTGAAAGTCTATAGAAATACAATTTACTATTGTTTGTCCTTGTATCTGGGTACCTTGCTAAATTCCTGTATTAGTCTCTGAAGTTTTTATTTTTTATTAATGATTTAATAATTATCAACAAAAAAATTTAATATTATAACAGGGATCAATTCCATAGATCCCATTGCCAGAGTTTCATGTCCCATTCCCTCCATTGGAAGATTTCCTATTCTTTATCCCTCTAGGTGTACAGACCAAAATTCTTTATGGGGTGCAGAAGATGGAAGGTCTGGCTTCTGTAATTGCTTCTCTGCTGAACATGGACTTTGGCAAGTCGATCCATACCTCCAGACTATTTTTAGTTTTCCCTAGTGGAGTAAGGTGAGATTACAGGAAGCATTGGTGAAGTTATCCGCTCAGGGAGGTCAGGATGGCATCATAGTGGCTGAGGTAGTGGTGCTTCTGTCGATGTCTCAGTTGTAGTTGATGAGTTTTTTTGTCTTTTTTTAAGTTTGATAGCTGTTGATATTTGTTATTTTGGGGGAGATGGGTTTTGTTTCCTGTTACTCTATAGCCATGCCTCCTGGGTCTTAAAACTTTTTTTTTTTTTCGGCCTCCAGGGTTATTGCTGGGACTTGGTCCTGCACTGCGAATCCACTGCTCCTGGAGGCTAATTTTTCCATTTTTGTTGCCCTTGTTATTATTGTTGTTGTTATTGGTGTCATTGTTATTGGATAGGACAGAGAGAAATGGAGAGAGGAAGGAAAGACAGAGGGGGAAAGAAAGACACCTGCAGACCTGCTTCACCGCCTGTGAAGCGACTCCCCTGCAGGTAGGGAGCAGGGGGCTCCAACCGGGATCCTTAAGCCAGTCCTTGAGCTTTGCACCACGTGCGCTTAACCTGCTGCGCTACCACCCGAGCCCCGTCTTAAAACTTTTTATATATGCAAAGTCAGATAGTTTAACTTCTCTATTTCTAAACAGAAATGCCTTGTCTTTCTTGCTTAATAGCTTTGTCTTCTGCCTTTTTAAAGTTTTCATATTTTCTTGAGTAGCTTCTCTCTGCTTTTCCTCAGTAGAACAAATTTTTTGAAAGAAGGGGCTAGAAGTAGGACATAATAAAGTGAACTCTTAAGGGTTGGGCGGTAGCACAGCAAGTTAAGTGCACGTGGCACGAAACACAAGGACCCGTGTAAGGATCCTGGTTCAAGCCCCCTGCTCCCCACCTACGGGGGAGTCGCTTCACAGGCGGTGAAGCAGGTCTGCAGGTGTCTATCTTTGTCTTCTCTTCTTTGTCTTCCCCATCTCTCTCCAATTCTCTCTGTCCTATCCAACAACGACATCAATAAGAACAATAATAATAACTACAACAATAATAAAACAAGGGCAACAAAAGGGGAAAAAAAAAGTATAAGTTGAGGACCAGCTAGTGGTGTACGTGGTTATGCTCATGTTAACTGGGGTTTAAGTTCCCTTTCTGCAGGGGGAAAGCTTCAAAGGTATATATATTGAGAGTCCGATGGTGGCGCAGTGGGTTAAGCGCAGGTGGTGCAAAGCGCAAGGACCAGAGTAAGGATACCTGTTCGAGCCCCTAACTCCCCACCTGCAGGGGGGGTCGCTTCACAGGTAGTGAAGCAAGTCTGCAGGTGTCTTTCTCTCCCCCTCTGTCTTCCCCTCCTCTCTCCATTTCTCTCTGTTCTATCCAACAACGACGACATCAATAACAATAATAATTACAACAACAATAAAACAACAAAGGCAACAAAAGGGGACAAATAAATATTTTTAAAAAGGTATATATATATATGAATGAAAGAAATCTCACTATTACTCTTTGCTGATTTTGCTGATGATACATCTAGAGAACCCCCAAACCACCCAAAAACTACTGGAAAAAATAAATTCAGTAAAGTATCTTGATACAAAAATCAATGCACATATATTTGTGGTATTTCTGTATACAAACAAGGAATCAGAGGAAAGGAAACGAAAGAGTCATTTCCATTTACAATCAAATCCCAAATGATAAAACACCATGGGGTGAATCTCACAAAGGAGATTCACAGGGCCTTTACAAGGAAAACTACAGGATACTGTTGAAAGAAATAGAGAAACACACAAAAAAATGGAAGAACATTCCTTGTTCCTGGAAGAATAGTGAGCATTATTAAAATAGCTAATCTTCCAAAAGCAGTCTATAGTTAATGCACTCCCTATTTACATCCCAATGACATTTTCCAGCCAAAGAACTTCTGAGAAAATAGGAGAAAAGAGTTGTCACACTTGCCAACTTCAGTTTATACTATAAAGCAACAGTAATGAAAACAGCATAGTTCTGGAATAAAAGTGGACACTTGGATCAATGTTACAGTATCAAGAGCCCAGAAATGAGCCCACACATGTACAACAACTACCTAGTATATGATAACAGGGCCAAAACCACTCAATGGGGTAAGGAAGGTCTCTTCAATAAATGGTGCTGGGAAAATCAGACAGCCACATGTAGAAAAGTGAAACTAGAACACTCCTTAACATCATATACTCATATCAAAAATGGATCAAAGACATGCATATTAGATCAAAACTCTAAAAGTTATTGATGTTGGTGAAACATTGCAGGATATTCACATCAAAGATGTATTTGGAGACTCAACACCATGGGTATGGGAAATGAAAACAAGAGTAAATAAATGGGACTACATCAAACTAAAAAGCTTCTACACATTAAATGCAAATTACATAAGGATAACCAGGCAACTCAGTAAATGGGAGAAGACAATTTTACATCACACATCTGATAAGAGATTGATATCAAACATCTATGAAGAACTGGTACAGGTCAACAAGAGAAAAAAATCACTCAATAAAAAAGTGGGCAAAGGAACTAAAGAAGACAGTTTTCTAAAGAAGAGATATACATGGACCACAGACATATAAAGAAATGCTCCAATTCACTTATTAGAGAATTATAAATTAAACTATACTGATAATTTACTGGTATTTATCTCACACCTGTGAGAATGGTTTACATCAATAAAACATGAAATGACAAGTGTTGCAGAAGTTGTGGAGAAAAAGGGACTTTACTATACTGTTAGTGGGAATTAAAACTGGTGTAGCCAGTTTGGAAGACTGCATCAAAAGTCCTTAAACAAATAAATGAAATTACTTTATGATCCGGCAATACCACTCTTGGGCATTTCATACCTACATTCATAACTGCATTATTCACAATAGGAAAAGTGTGGAAGCAGCCAAAATGCCCATCAGTAAAGAAATTATGGGATATATATTTCATGGAATTGTACTCTGCAATTAAAAAAAGATATTGTGTCTTCTGGGACAAAATGGATGAAAGTAAAGGTGATTGGTTATGCTTAGTTAAATAAAAGATTAAAGACTGGTTGGTTTCACTCATACGAGTGGAATCTAGAGAACTGATTCCCATGAATCTGGAAAAAAAAAAAAAAAAAAGAAAGAAAAGAAAGAAAAAGGAACAGGAGCAAACTATTTCTCAGACTGTGAGGACTATGGTTATCTTTGGGAGTTGGGGACACAGAACTTTGGTGATGGGCATGGCATGGTGCTATCACTCTATTAATCACAAACAAAAGTTAAAATTAAAAAATAAGGGAATCTGTGACTATATAGATAGGTACACCTCCCAACCAAATATGAGCCTTTAATGTTCAATTGCTAGAAGCAAATAAGCCACACACCGACCAGCTTCAATGAAAAAGCAGGATTTAGGATGGATGCAGGTAGGATCCAGAATGGCTAGCACCTATTGAGCCATTGCTCCCTAGCTCCAGTGCAGAATTCTATATGGTAGCTGTCCTTGTGTCTGGGGCTCTCCTCTCAAGGTGTCTTTTTTCCCCCAAGCTTCATTATGAAACCAAACTTGGGTCTTCTGTGTTTCACAGAATTTCCTGTTCACCCTGATTTTCATCTAACAGACTCACTTTGGGCCTGCTTCTCAGTGGCAATTCTACTGAGGCAGAGAAGGTACCACTAATGAAGGGATTTTAACCTCAGGTTGCAGCTGGCTCCTATACCTACAAGGCAAACCTCAAAGTCCTTTAAATAATGCTTAGCTTGTGAGCATAGGAGGTGGTGTAGTGGGTAAGGATTTGGATTCTCAAGCTTGTGGTCCTGAGCTCAATCCTCAGCATAATATGTGCCAGAGGAATGTTCTGGTCCCCCTCCTCTTTTGTTCATAAATAAATATTTAAAACAATAGCAAAACTATGCATAGCTATTCCACAAATAATGAAACAAGGAGAAATAGAAATAATATAATGAGATAGTAAACTGAAAACTTTGGCAAATGTTGCTGAGTTTTGTTCTGCAGTCTCAGACTTGCTTATTAGCTCCATATCACCTCCACAGACAGAGGGGCACATAGCCTCAGGATGGACACAGTACCCATGCAACTGCCCCAATGACATACTGGTCCCATAAAATTTTCCTGTCAAATCAGACAGTTAGTTGGCCCAGGTGCTATGAACATACCACTGCTAATGACTGAGCTAAAAAAACAAAAACACCCCACCACCACCACCATTTTTTGTTGTTGTTGTTGTTCTTTTATCTGACATCTCAGAAGTTCCACTTCCTACTCTTGTACCACTTGGCTGAAATATTTAATTATCTCATATACTTAAAAACAGGTCAGTGTTATTGAGACCACAAATAAATGGAAACTTTAAACATAGAATCAATATTTTATTTATTTACTTTATTATTGCCACCAGGGTTATTGCTAGGGCTCAGTACCAGCAGTACTAAGAATCCTCTGCTCCCTGGTCCTTGTGCATGGTAATGTGTGCTCTCAACTAGGTGTGCCATTACCCAGACCATTGTACCAATATTTTTTAATACACTGAAGTTATATTTTCAAGTTGCCAGCTACTGTAATGGGTCTATGGTTTATTTTTCTGTGTCTAGGATAACCTATTTAATGCTATTTTTTGTGTGCTTACTATCAAGCAACAAATAAGGCAGTTTAAAAATAAATTTCTCCAGTATTTCTTCACATTCAATGTTCCTGCTCAATTTACTCATGGTGTATCATCAGGCCTGGGTCCTGTACATTTCCTCAAATGACAACTAATTACTCTTTGTAGGTACTATTCAGGTCACACTGGTTTAGAGAAAATAAGGTTGCTACTTAATAGAAATGGCATGTCTCCAAATACTGAGGCAGTTTTCTGAATGCCAATTGAATATCAATTAAGACGAGATTGATCAGTTACTTTGTTTCAACCTGACAGGTTTTTTTTTTTTCCCTCCAGGGTTATGGCTGTGGCTCAGTGCCTGCACTACAGTCCACTGTAGTTCCTGGAGGCCATTTTCCCTGTTTTGTTGCCCTTGTTGTAGCTGTTATTGCTGTTGTTGGATAGGACAGAGAAATCGAGAGAGGGGAAGACAGAGAGGGGGAGAGAAAGACACCTGTAGACCTGCTTCACCACCTGTGAAGCAACCCCCTGCAGGTGGGGAGCTAGGGGATCGAACAGGTATCCTTACTCTGGTCCTTGCGCTTTGCACCACCATGTGCGCTTAGCTTAACCCGGGGCGCTACCACCCAGCTCCCAGGTTTTTTTTTTTTTAAGCTCAGGAAAACAAGTGTTCGTTTTAAAAATTTATTTATTATTGGATAGAGATAGGGGGGTAGAGATGGAGAAAGACAGAGACACCTGCAGCCCTGCTTCACTACTTGTGAAGTTTTTCCCCCTGCAGGTGGGGCCAGGAGCTTGAACCAGGTGCGCCACCGCCTGGCCCCATGAAAACAAGTGTTCTAACAGAAAAGTGAGTTTTGTCAATTGCGTGAGAAGTCAAATAGCCTCGCTGCAAAGCAATAGGTTTCAACGTAAATTATCTCTCAATAAAAACCGTGTTGGAAGAAACAGTGTGGTTTGAACACACTGTTTCTTGAGCACAAGAAATATTTTCAGTTGTCAAGTGTAGTAAGGAGGTAATGAACCACTAAGAAATGGAAACTAACCAACAGTAACCTGACACTCCCCCATTCGTTCCACCCAGCGCGGAGCTGGGGAGGCTGCTACACAGAGGACTCGCTAAGGCGGTGGATGGAGGCTGAGTAAGAGCTGAGTCCGGGAAGCCTCTTAGTGCAACACTGCGGCGCATAAGAAAGCACCTTCAACTGGGGGCGCGGGCAATACACTCTCATTCATTCATTCGATGTATTTATGGTTATGCACCAGGTACAGTGCTAGGGGTTGAAGTTTCAACTCAACTCACAACACCCCGTACGCACCTCCACACCAAGCCCACCTTAGGACTCAACTCACTCATCAAGAAAACACTACAACCCTGCTTTCCCAAAGCCCCAGACCAAGGTGAAGGGATGGGGTCAGGCCTAAGAGCAGGAAAGGGGAGCTCGGAGCAAAAGGGAGGGACCTCGTGAGTTTGCGGCCCCTGGGGATACTCAAGTCCGTCTGGGTGGCCGCGCCCTGGGGCGCGGTCGCGGGGACTCTGGCACCACACTACGAGAGAAGGCTCCGCCGCGCCGGAGGAGGAGGCCACGCGGGGACTCGGCCTGAAGAGGGGCGGTGCCGCGGGAAGCCCGGGCTCACCTGATGAAGGTGGTCTTGCCGGTGCTGTACTGACCCACCAGCAGAATCATGGGCTTGTTTTCGAAGTCGGCGTCCTCCAGGGCTGGCGAGTGGAACTCATGGAAGCGGTACGCCTCCTCCAAGGGCAGCACCTTGCGTAGGTAGAGCGAGCGCAGGCCGCCAGTCACCGTCTGCACCGCGTCGGCGCCTCCCATGCGCTCTCGCCCGCCTGCCTGCCGCCCCATCCAGCTGAACATCCTGCCGGCCTCGCCGCTGCTGCCCAGACTCTCGGACAGCTTCGCTGGATCTGGTGAGTTCTCTGCGCGGACGCTCCCAGCGGCCCCGCCTCTCTCCGCCCCTCCTCTCTCCGTGGCCAATCGTCAATCATAACGTCATGAGAGCTCGTTCGCTATTCAGAAGAGCTCGCTCAAATCTGCTCTGATTGGGCCTTAGCCAGTGCGGGCGGAGACGATAGCCAATGAAGAGGCAGACATTAATAAATTATAGATGACTAGTTCTTCTGGCGAGGTGGGGGTGGAGCTCGCGCGGAGCTTAGATCTCTGGCCCCGCTTCCGGCCAGGTGGCGTCTGCCCCCGAGCAAATCTGAGCTGACCAAACTCTAGATCCTCTAGAGACGGTTCAGTCTCCTGCTGAGTTATCTGTGGACGCCCTTAATGAGGACAAATCTTCTGAAACTTGACAAGTTACTCGCTCCTTGTTTTAGTCCCCTTAGTTCACTTCTTCTAGCGTTTGCCCTTCTTCCGTAGCCAGTCAACAGCGTCAGGTTGAGCCTGATGTAAAGTTTCCAGTCATTGACTATGTGGGTCACAGTCTGTCTGTAGCCGCAGGGGCAGTTCGGGTCGTCTCTGGCTCCCCAGCGATGGAACATAGCGGGCACCGGCCATGGCCTGTTTGATAGCGATTGAGGAGAGCCCAATCATACCGTGCTAGGTCAAAGTCGGGTTGACGCTTGCAGGGGTCTGTTCACTGAAGAGACTAAAGGCAACATTAGACTAATTGGCAACATTAGAGCCCAATTCTCCCCGTCTCTGTCAAATTCTGGATATTTTACCCTTTTCTTTGATTTCCCGTGCAACTGAAGATAATTATCCTCTTGGCTACAACTCAATCTCTTGATATTGACATGAAGTCTTGTTACTGTTCAGTCCTGTTTCTTGAATTAATAAATTTGAGACTGAGGAAAATAATCAGCCACTGCACTGCTGACCTACATAGCAATTTACAATGTTTCTCACAGTCAATATTTATACACCTTTCCCATATTTGGGAGCTACTCTTTTCCCCAATCCAGCTTTCTGGCCCTTTTTCCAGTCATGACATCATCCCCCAGACAATAACTTGGATCCACCTGCATATCAGATGCCAAGCTCGGAAAAACAAAACAAAAAATAACTAGTATAGTCATGCCCTTCGGGATATAACTAAAATAGGCCTAACTATCTACAAAACGGAGAACCCCCCCCCTTCATCTGGACTATTCCAGCCTTTAGGTTCATGATTATTCAACAATTTGTTTGGCTTTAGATGTTAACTCTTCTTTCAGCTACCAGGTTCCAGATGCTACCTTGATGCCAATCAGATTTCCCTGGTCATGCCACCCCACCAATATGTATGTCCTGGAGTCCCGCCCCTCTAGGGGAAGAGAAAAGCAGACTGGGAGTATGGATCGTCCTGTCAACAACCATGTTCAGTGGGGAAGCAATTATAGAAGCCAGACCTTCCACCTTCTGCATCCCACAATGACCTTGGGTCCATACTCCCAGATGGATAAAGAATAGGAAAGCTCTTAGGGGATGGGATGGGATAAGGAGTTCTGGTGGTGGGAACTGTGTGGAGTTATACCCCTCTTATCCTATGGTTTTTGTCAGTGTTTCATATATATATATAATGTTTCTCAACTGTTTGAAAGCATTTCCTAATCGTTACGTACAAAAGAAAACCTGGGGCACCTATTAAAATGTAGAGTTTTCAGTCATTGCCCCAGAGTTACTGAGTTAAAAATATTGAGGTGGGATGGAGTTCAGCAAGTGCACCAGGTGATTCTGATGTACCATGAAAGTGGTGACAGGTGTGACTTGTAAAGGTGAAGGCAGGGTTTGGGTGTCAAAAGCTAAACCTGGGAGTCGGGCAGTAGCCCAGTGGGTTAAGTGCAGGTGGCGCAAAGCACGATGAGGACTGGCATAAGGATCCTGGTTGGAGCCCCTGGCTCCCCACCTGCAGGGGAGTCGCTTCCCAGGCGGTGAAGCAGGTCTGCAGGTGTCGTCTTTCTCTCCCCCCTCTGTCTTCCCTTCCTCTCTCCATTTCTCTTTGTCCTATCCAACAACAACGACATAAATAACAACAACAACAATAATTACAACAAAAATAAAAAACAAGGGCAACAAAATTAAAGTTAAAAACTTTTTTGTTTTTTAATTTTTTTGCATTATCTTTATTTATTTGTGTTTATTTATTTTGCCTCCAGGGTTATTGCTGTCAGTGCATGCACCATGAATCCACTGCTCCTGGAGGCTATTCCCCCCCCCCTTTTGTTGCCCTTGTTGTTTTATTGCTGTTGTGATGATTATTATTGTTGTTATTGATGTCGTAGTTGTTGGATAGGACAGAGAGAAATGGAGAGAGGTGGGGTATACAGAGGGGGAGAGAAAGATAGACATCTGCAGACCTCCTTCACTGCTTGTGAAGCAACCCTCCTGCAGGTAGGGAGCCAGGGTTTGAACCCGGATTCTTACACCAGTCCTTGTGCTTCATGTCATGTGCGCTTAACCTGCTGCACTACCGCCCGACCCCCTATATTTATTTATTGGATAGAGACAGTGGTAAATCGAGAGGGAAGGGAATGATAGGGAGAGAGACACATGCAGCACTGCTTCACCAATTTCAAATCTCTCCCCCTGCAGATGGGGACCCAGGCCTTGAACTTGGGTCCTTGAGCACTGTAACATGTGTGTTCAACCTATTGTGCCACCACCCAGCCCCTAAATTTTTTTTTTTATGGTGGAGGGTAGATAGCATAATGGTTATGCAAAGAGACTCCCATGCCTGAGGCTCCAAAGTCCCAGGTTCAATCCCCCGCACCACCACTCAGGAGCTGAGCAGTGCTTTGGTTTTAAAAAAAAAAATGTTTTTAGAGTAACCTTGGCTAACAAGACCATACACCTTATTTTTAAGTTAATTTTTATTAGAGATTTAGTATTTATTTACAAAAACTGTAGATAATAGGGGTATAATTCCATATGGTTCTCACCACCAGGGTTCTGTGTCTCCATCTCGTCTGTTGCAAACTGTAGTAGTTCTCCCATGGTCACAGATATGGGCTGATTCTGTAACTACTTACCTATGTCCTATGTACATATATATTTTTTCCTCCATTTTTTCAACTTGTCCTGCTTTCACATTCCAAGTCACCCCATTTACCTATTACTATTTCTGTGTTGTATGTTGTATGAGCCCCGAATATTAACAACTTTTCTGGGTGTCTTTCCTCTTTCCATTCTTCTCTTTTAGATAAAGGAAACAGTGTTTGGATTCCTCCAGTATTTTCCAGATTTGCTTCTCACTCAGTGATGATATAAAAACAAGATTACTGGTGACAAATGCTTCAGGTCCTGGTGGAACGGAAATATAGAGCCCCACGTTTGCTCTCTTATTATTTACTCCTCTGGGAGTATGGACCAGAATTCTTTTTGAGGTGCAGAGAGTGGTAGTTGTGGCTTCTTTAATTGCTTCCCCATTGGTCATGGGTGTTGCCATCCCCCATATTTTTATTTTTCCTAGTGGAGTAGGGCTCTGGGGAGTTGAGGATGTGGGACACATTAGTGAGTTAAGGAGGAAATATGCTTATGATTTTAGTGGGGTCTTTCTGCTTTATATCTTAATTGCTTTTCAGCCACCAGGTTGCAGATGCTACCATGATGCCAACTCAACTTCCCTGGGCAGACAATATCACCAATGAGTCCTGGAACCTCAACTCCTCAGAGCCCTACCCTACTAGGGAAAGAAAGGTAGGACAGGGTACAAGTATACATGTATCCAAAAGATAGGGGAAATTATACACCTCAAAGTAAAAGTGGTCAATAGTCTATTGTGATTAGACTTATACTTAATAAGCTCATCAAGCAAGTAGAAAGACCTAATGAAGGCTGTCGGGTCTCTGGTGGGGTGATCTCCAGGAGAAAGGTAACGGAGCGGTTCTTTCTAGAGTGAAGACACCGGGGAGACTGCAGCGTGCTCAGAACTCCTTTATTAGCAAGGTGGACATGAGTTAAATAGAAAACCCAACAAAGGGAATTATTATTGAAATATGTCAGAAATTACAGGTTTCTTAAAGGTCAGCTTGCCCTTATGGTAGGGGGCTGGTGACAGGAATTGATGAGATACAAGACAGTTATTCTCCATGATGCAAGCAACTTAATTATCCAAAGATATTTGAGAGAAGCATAGGGTTAAACCAGTAGGGTGAGACAGAGAGAAGATGGATATCAAAAGGCCATATAGTTTGGAATTTCTCTTGTCTGGGGTCTGAGGTGTGTGATGGAGTGTGTGATAAGGCGTGTTCTGTGATCAGAAGGTGACTTTGAGTAAGTGAATCTTAAAGTAGGCGGCCATGTGGCCTGCAGTTAATGGAGGGAAGTATTGGGGCCTGAGAGTCAAGAAGGAAAGAACTAAGTCTGAGTTTCTCCCCTTTTGCTCACCTTGTTTGAGAGAGACTCACCAAGAGGTTATCTTCTTAGACCTCCATCCAAGGATGGGGGTAGTTCTCCCTAAGCTCTATCAGGCTTACACATAGTCCCAACAGAAGGCCCTCTTGTGGACCTCTCCAGGACCTTGCTTATACTGTAGAGCAACAATGGTAGGGACTGCCCCACTCTCCAAAAGGGAGGCTGGGTCCTGAAATTAGTGCAGACTGGAGTGTTCCCTGCTGTGATTGTGAACTGCTCACATAGAACACAGGGACTCAGAGGTTACACAGGCTCCATGTTAAATATGAATAGATATTGTTCCTAGGTCACATCAATGGGATAAACAGTTAATGGTATTTATATATTTCCCTTATGTTTGGGTGCTACTCTCTGCCCTAATACAGCTTTCAAGCCTTAGTCTCAACTCTTACACCACCTTCCCAGAAAGTATTTTTAACATGTTAGCTATCAGGCTCAGGCAAAAATCACCAAAGTCATGGGCCCCTTGGAACATACCTAAAGTAGACTTCCTAGCTTTTGACCACACAAAGACCCCTAATTTCTTTCTTTTTTTTTCAAGCAGTCTTTTAAAAAATTTAATTAATTTATTTATAAAATGGAAACACTGACAAGACCATTGGATAAAAGAGGTACAATTCCTACCACCAGAGCACCGTATGAAGACCCCTAATTTCATCTGCTTTATTCATACTTTTGGTTTTCTGTTTATTAAGCAATTTGTCCTGCTTTATATCTTACAGCTTTTCAGCCACCAAGTTGCAGATGCTACTAGGTGAATTCAGGCCCTTGACATTTATTGATATTGTCGAATAAAGATATTTCAATGCCATTATTCTAGAGTTTTCTGAGTATTCTGGTATATGGCATGTTTTGGTGATGTTGTTATTATTTAAAGAAGAACTTTAGAACTTCTTGCAGAGCACTTTTGGTGATAGTTGATTCCTTTAACTGCTGCTCGTCTGAGAAGTCCTTTATCTCTCCATCAAATCTGAATAGTAGTCTGGCAGGGTATAGTGTTCTTGGTTGGAAGTCTTTTCTATTGAGCTTTCTGTGTATATTCTACTATTACTTTCTGGCCATTGGTGTTTTCTGTTGAGAAATCTGGTGAAATTTTGAGGAGGTTTTATTACTTTGATTATGATGTGACTTGATGTCTGCATGTCTTGATCAATTCTATTTGGTATTCCCTGAGCTTCCTGTATCTGTATATTTTTCCCATTTTTCATTTGGAGGAAGTTTTCTGCTATTAATATTTTTTAAGTTAGTAATTTAATATTGATTAACACGATTACATGTCAACAGGGGTACAATTCCACACCATTCACACCACCAGAGTTCTGAATCCCTGGCCCTTCATTGCAGTTCTTTGTGGTTCTCCCAAGGCTGCAGGCTTGGGTTAACTGTCATCTCTACAACTGTCTACATTTGTACCCAATTGACCCCCCTTTCCTTCCAGGTCAGGTCCTCTCTTCACTTCCAAGCCATACACAACCCTACTACTACATCCAAATATCTCTCCCCTTTTCATCCTCTAATGGAACTTAAGTTTCAGAGCCCTCTCTTCTTCCTCCTACCACTTCTCTCCCACTGGGAGTATGGATCAGAGCTGTTTTTGGGGTGCAGAAGGTAGAAATTCTGGCTTCCATAATTGCTTCTCCTCTGGACATGGGCACTGGCAGGTCAATCCATACCCTCAGCCTATCTCTATCTTTCCGTAGTGGGGTGGAGCTCTGGAGAGGTAAGATTTTGGGACACATTGTTGAGGTCATCAAGTAAGGATGGAATCATGGTAGTGTCTGCGAATTGGTGTCTGGAAGATGGCAGGACAAAAAGTGAGACAAAATGGTTAATGAACAGGAACCAAAAAAGTAGAAACAGAGCAGATGAGATTAGGGATCTTAGGGTAGAAGGAAGCTAGAAGTCCACTATAGGCATATTTCTTTTTTTATATTTATTTATTTATTTCCCTTTTCTTGCCCTTGTTTTTTTATTGTTGTTGTAGTTATTATTGTTGTATTTATTGATGTTAGATAGGACAGAAAGAAATGGAGAGAGGAGAAGATAGAGAAGGGGAGAGAAAGACACCTGCAGATCTGCTTCACCACCTGTGAAGTAACTCCCCTGCAGCACATTTCTATTTTTTACTTGATTTTGATAGCATGAAGTTGGATAAAAGCACTGTCTGAGAAAATGGTGTCAGAGTAGAGAAAAGGGCTAGAAAGTTGGATTACGGCAGGAAGTAGCTTCCATTCTTGAAAATATTTTGTGGCTAGAATTAACTATCCACCCTATCTAGAGCCCATATGTGTACTTATATTTAGCACCAGAGCCTGTGTAATCACAAAGTCCCTATTGGTCTGTGCTTGAAGCTCATGGTCACAGCTGGGAACAGTGCAGGCTGCACTCATTTCAGGACCAATCTTCCTCAAGTGGCAGGGCAGGATACCCCAGCCTCCCTTCAGAGACTGGGACACTCCCTACCATACTGCTATTTTGTCAAGTATGTATTCTCCCTTTTCTTCTTCACTTCCTTCTGGCATGCCAATGAGTTGAATGATTATTGTTCCTCTTCAGGTCATTACCTATTCTCTAGTGTCATTTTCATTGTTTCTTAACCCCTTTTTAGATTTGTTACTTTTTTGTTAGTTTTTACAGCACTATTCTCAATTTTGCTGATGCTTTATTCTGTCTTTATTATGCTTGCAGGCCCTCAATTCTATTTGTTAATCAGCTATTTTGTCCTGTCCAGCTATTGTAGCTTTTCTTCTTTTATTATATTTATTTATTTATTTATTACCTTTTTGTTGCCCTTGTTTTATTGTTGTAGTTATTATTTTTGTTGTTATTGATGTCATTATTGGATAGGACAGAGAGAAATGGAGAGAGGAGTGGAAGACAGAGAGGGGGAAAGAAAGATAGACATCTGCAGTCCTGCTTTACTGCCTATGAAGCGCCTCCCCTGCAGGTGGGGAGCCAGGGGCTCCAACTGGGATCCTTATGCGGGTCCTTATGCTTTGCGCCATGTGCGCCTAATCCGCTGTGCTACCACACGACTCCCCCAGCTATTGTAACTTTTGCCTTAATTGTAGTTTTTACTTTATTGTGTTGTTTAGCTCAACTTTTATGCCCTTTAGTTCTGATATTGTGTTATTTTGTTGGGCTTTTGTGGCATTAATTTTGGCTAGTTTCACTAATAATCTCTATTTTGGTATTTGACTTCTTACTTTCTTCTGTGTGTTGGCTCTTAATCTCTCTCAGGGTCTCATCTGTTGTCCTCCCATTACACTGTGATTTTCTCCCATAGGTTTTATCACTTCAATTGCAAACATGTGGACTACTTTTTCAGGTTCTTCCTAAAAAAAAAAAAAAAATTCTGATTGTGGGGGCCAGGTGGTAGCACAGCAGGTTAAGTGCACATGGCACAAAGCTCAAGGACTGGCATAAAGACCTTGGTTCGAGCCCCCGATCCCCGCCTGTAGGAGGGTTGCTTCACAAGCGGTATCTATCTTTCTTGCCCCCTCTCTGTCTTCTCCTCCTCTCTCTATTTCTCTCTCTATCCTATCCAACAACAATGACAGCCATAACAATAACAACAACAACAATAAATAACAAGAGCAACAAAAGGGCAAAAATAGCCTCTAGGAGCAGTGGATTCATAGTGCAGGCACCAAGCCCCAGCAATAACCCTGGAGGCAAAAAAAAAAAAAAATCATCTTATTGTTTCTATTTTATTTAAAATTTTTTTATTATCTTTATTTTATTTACTAGATAGAGAGATCCAGAAATTGAGAGGAAAGGGGTGATAGAGAGGGAGAGACAGAGATACCTGCACACTGCTTCACCACTTGCAAAGCATTTCCTCTACAGGTTGGGACTGAGGGCTCGAAGGGTATTTCCTTCCACCAAAGTCTATTTGATTCTAATAGACATCTCTCTACAGTTCATCTCATCCAAATGATAGTTTTTCATTTGAATTTGTTTATGTCCTTACTTTTTAATGTACCTAATATGAGTGAAGCATTCAATATTTTACATTTATACAAGTTACCTTATTATTTCTTAATTTAATTTTTCTAATATTTATTTAGTTTGATATGACTGAGAGAAATTTGGAATAGTAGGGGAGATAGAGAGGAGAGAGACAGCTGCAGAATTGCTGCACTGTTGTGGTCTTGCACCCAGGTCTTGTGCATGATGACATGTGTGCTCTACTAGGTGTGCCACCACTTGGCCCTCATTTTATTATTTCTTGTAGGACTAGCTTAGTGGTAGTAAATGACTTTAACTATTGTTATTTTGGAAAGCCCTCATTACTACTACAAACCTGACTGTAACCTAGATGGAAATAATATTCTTTTTACTTTTTTTTTTTATTATTGTTGTCATTGCTGCTGTTGTTGTTGGACAGGACAGGAGGGGAAGACAGGGGAGGAAAAGATAGACACCTGCAGACCTGCTTCACCACCTGTGAAGCGAACCCCCTGCAAGTGGGGAGCTGGGGGCTCGAACCAGGATCCTTGTGCCAGTCCTTGCGCTTTGCACCATGTGTGCTTAACCCACTGTGCTACTGCCCAGCCCCTGGAAAGAATATTCTTGGGTGGAGATCTTTTCTATTCATAATTTGAATATTCCCAGTCAATCCGTTCTGGGATTAGAGTGCACCTACCAGAGTTTGCACCAGTTTGTTACTATGGAGACTGAATTCCAACATGTCTGTATCAGGCTGCCCTTGGTAAGCTTTCACTCTTTAGGAATGCTACTGTTGTAATTCTCAACTGGCTGAAAGCTTTAACATTGCTATTGTTGTAAAGTGCTAGTCACAAAGTTACAATAGAATTTGGGTGCAGGAATTTTAGCATGCCCCCTGCTAGCCAGATTAATGTTTTGGTTTCAGCATTTTTTTTCTCTTCTTCTTTTTTAATTTAATTTTTTATTTATAAAAAGGAAACATTGACTAAACCATAGGATAAGAGGGGTACAACTTTACACAATTCCCACCACCAGAACTCTGTATCCCATCCCCTCCCCTGATAGCTTTCCTATTCTTTAACCCTCTGGGAGTATGGACCCAAGGTTATTGTGGGATGCAGAAGGTTGAAGGTCTGACTTCTGTAATTGCTTCCCTGCTGAACATGGGCATTGACAGATCGATCCATACTCCTAGCTTGTCTTTCTCTTTCCCTAGTGGGGAAGGGCTCTGGGGAATCGGAGCTCTGGGACACATTGGTGGGGTTGTCTCTCCGGGGAAGTCTGGTCGGCATCATGCTAACATCAGGAACCTGGTGGTTGACAAAGAGTTAACATCTAAAGCCAAACAAATTGCTGACCAATCATGGACCTAAAGGCTGGAATAGTGCAGATGAAGAGTTGGGGGCCCTTCATTTTTGTAGATAGCTAGTAGGCATATTTTAGTAATATTCCAAAGGGCCTGTGGCTATACTCATGTTTTTTTTTTTTTTTTTTTTTTGCCTAAGCTTGAAATCTCATATGCAGGTAGATACTAATTATTGTCTGGGTAGGTGGTGTCATGGCTGTCAGAAAGACCAGAAAGCTGGATCAGGGAAGAGAGTAGCTCCCAAATATGGGAAAGGGGTATAAATATTGTTGACTGTATGTAAACCCCATTGACTTGATATGATCTGGGGCCCGTATTTAGCTTAGGAGCCTATGGGACCTCTGCATCCCTTTAGATCTGAGCTCACATTTTGTGGTCATAAGTAGGAACATTCCAAGCTGCCCCTATATCAGGACCCATCTTCCTCAGGTGTAGCATAGAGTATGTTGTCCAGCCTCTCTTCGGAGGATGGAACATTCTCCACCCTTGTTGGTCCAAGTTGAGGAAAAGGTCCTATGGGGACCCACAAAGGGGTCTATTGTGTTGTTCCTGAGAGAGATGACTGGTAACAATGGAGAGAGGGTCTAGGCTCATCATGTCTGTTTGGGAATCTCAGGACTCCCCGAATAGGGCCCCAGCTTATGGGGTGGCCTGATAGTGACTAAAGAGTCATCGTTAAAGTATGCCAGTCTCTTGCCCTTACTCAGCTTTTGCAGTCCTTGCTTTGATGAGGTTAGCTTAGGAGTGAGTGAGATAACTGTGATAGGAAGTAGGTGAGGAGGGTATCTAAGTCTAAGTAGACATTATTTCTTTTTTATTTTTTTATTTTAATATTTTATTTTATTTATTTATTCCCTTTTGTTGCCCTTGTTGTTTTATTGTTGTAGTTATTATTGTTGTTGTCGTCGTTGTTGGATAGGACAGAGAGAAACGGAGAGAGGAGGGGAAGACAGAGAGGGGGAGAGAAAGATAGACACCTGCAGGCCTGCTTCACCGCCTGTGAAGCGACTCCCCTGCAGGTGGGGAGCCGGGGTTCGAACCGGGATCCTTATGCCGGTCCTTGTGCTTTGTGCCACCTGCGCTTAACCCGCTGCGCTACAGCCCGACTCCCTAGACACTATTTCTTTATGAACTTTACACTGACTCACTGCAGACTATTGTGTACTTTTGCTTTCAGGTATATATTTTGCCCTAATTTATGGATACATGTGAACATATGCTCTATCTTATGGGACCTGGTCTATATCTAGGTTTTGGGATTTTGTTAGGAAGTGAACCTCCTGGAATGGAATTTGAGAACTCTATGAAAGGAAAGGTCTCACCCGAGTAATTAGGGTAAAGGGTTAACATTCCATGCCTGATGTCTCTGGACACAGTCTGAAGTGAAGCATGCTGAGGTGGTACACCTTGTGTTGATTAGGATGGAATCGGCGGATGCAATATGAGTTGGTATGAATTGAGAGAAGCATGCAGGAAAGTGAGCCCCACCCTAGAGGTTCCAGGACTGGGGGAAATATAGGCTCTATAGAGGAAGTGGGAGGTTCCTGCTGTCTTAGGGTTTAAGAAGGCAATAGATAGTTATTGCTATAATCACATTATTTGGCAATTGGGTTAACTTTGAAGTATCCCTTTGTTAGGATTTGCTGTATCATACACAACATCACCATAATTTATGTCCTTTGACATTATTTTTATATAGCTGTGCCACCAGTTGCTTCTGTTCTCCCTTGTCTAAGCTTTTTTATTTTTATTTTTTATTTATTTATTCCCTTTTGTTGCCCTTGTTGTTTTATTGTTGTAGTTATTATTGATGTCATTGTTGTTGGATAGGACAGAGAGAAATGGAGAGAGGAGGGGAAGACAGAGAGGGGGAGAGAAAGACAGACACCTGCAGACCTGCTTCACCACCTGTGAAGGGACCTGCCTGCAGGTGGGGAGCTGGGGGCTCGAACCGGGATCCTGACGCCGGTCCTTGAGCTTAGCGCCACCTGCGCTTAACCCGCTGCACTACAGTCCGACTCCCCTTGTCTAAGCTTTTAGGAGAGTCAACATATCAAAGACTCAGCCTTTGTATTAAAAAGACTCAGTCTTTTTAAGACTTTTTAAGACTGTGATATAAAAGGTTTGAGACAATTTGCAATTGCAGTTCACTGTGACACTGCTTTACGCTGGCAGAGGACTTCTCCCTCTGTCTCTACCATCCAGGTAGGAGCCTTTGTCTCCTGGTGTAGAATCTTATTTAAGATTCAGGTTTGTCTATATGTGGGTATTTCTATATACTGTGATTTTGTTGTTGTGGCCAAAGAAGGCAGAAATCGTTTATTTAGCAATTTTAGTCCCCAATTGTTGTTCTTGTTAATGATGTTTCTAAATATCTTACTTATTGCCATCATTTTTTAATTCTTTCTTTTGTTTTTTTCTCTTTAATTTTTTGTTTTTTCTACTTTGTCCTCAATCTAAATGATATGGCCTTCAGATTCTGTTCACCTTCCATTGAGCCCTTCAGTTTCATTCTGTAGTTCAGTCACTGTGTTCTTTAGTTTCATACTTTCTCTGTCCTCATTAAAGTTTTATTTTATTGATTTCCTCATTTTGGTAAGTATTTTCAGGAATATACAATTGAAGTCTTTTTCAAGAGGCTTACTATCTCTGATGGGTCTGGAACTTCTACAGGACTTCTATTTTTACTCACTGGCCGATAATTCTTTCTGTCTCCCTATTATAGTTGGTGGTCTTTGATGGTCTCTATCAGGGATCTCTGCTTGACTGGACCTGAACAAGGGCAGATATGCTTATGAATTAGTTCATTTCTGTGGAAGATGGGTTGAATCTGGGTAGAACTGGGTAGAACCTTTTTGTTTCAATACCATACTGTTCTAATCATTACTGGTTTAAACTATAGTTTGAACTCAGGGAATGCAATGCCTCTATATTTTTTTATTTTGAAGAATTTCTTTGACTATTGATGGTCTGTCATGCTTACTTAAATGTTTTATAATTGGTGGCTGGGGAGACAGCATTACGTTTATACAAAAGACTTTCATGCCTGAGGTTCCAAGCTTCCAGGTTCAATCTCCAGCACCATGGTGGATGATCTGGCCTCTCCCTTGCTTTCCTTTTCTCTGTATCTTACATTAAAAAGTAATAAAATATTTATAATATTTTACAATTGTTTATTCTATTTTATGAAGAATTCCATTGGAATTTTAAAAAATTAATTAACCATAATGAGAGAGAGCTATAGAGAAAGGTAGAGAGAGAGAGGCCACAGCACTGCACATCTCTGGTTTATGATGGAACTGGGGATTGAACCTGGGACCTTAGAGCCTCAGGCATGAAAGTCTTTTTATATAACCATTATGCTGTCTCCCCAGCCCACTACTGGGATGTTGATGGGGATTATACTGAGACTACAAACTGCTTTAAATAAAATTATCATTCTGATAATATTTCTTTTCTAATCCCAAAATCATTTCATTTCTTTGTATCATCTCTATTTCTTTTATGAAGTCAAACAATTTATCTTTTATTATCATTATTATTTGTTTTATCTCCAGGGTTATTGCTGGGGCTTACGAATCCACTGCTTTTGGAAGCTACTTTTTCCTATTTTGTTGTCCTTGCCATTGTTGTTGTCGTCATTATCGCTATTGTTGCCATTGATGTTGTTGTTGGATAGGACAGAGAAATCAAGAGAGGAGGGGAGACAGAGAGGGGAGGGAAAGACACTTGCAGACTTGCTTCATGACTTGTGAAGCGAACCCTCTTGTAGGTGGAGGTGGGGGAGGGCTCGAACTAATATTCTTACACCAGTCCTTGTGCTTTGTGCTATGTGTGCTTAACCCGCTGCACTACCACCCAACCCCTAATTCATCTTATTTCTTATGAGAAGTGTATGTAGAGAGCTAGAACAAGAAACAATTGTACCACTCAACTCTGGCATATGGAAATGCTGAAAATTGGACCTGGGGATTCTCTGGTCTCAGATATGAAAGTCCAGTGCTCTAACACTGAATCATTCATTTCTCCAGCTGTATTTCTAACAGTGTCTTATAGTTTTCATTGATGTGGTATTCACTACTCTCAATTAGATTTACTACAAGGTATTTTATCTTTATTTTTGTTGTTGCTCAATTGTAACAACTTCTGACTCATTTTTTGGATACAGAAATGCAACTAATTTATTTATATTGACTTTGTATCTTTTTATTTATTCAGTCATTCTTTTATAGTACACCTACAGCTCTTTAAAAAAATTTTTTTTAAAGATTTATTTTCCCTTTTGTTGTCCTTGTTGTTTTTTCATAGTTGTTGTAGCTATTGTTGCTGTTGTTATTGATGTTGTCGTTGTTAGATAGGATAGAGAGAAATGGAGAGAGGAGGGGAAGACAGAGAGGGGAGAGAAAGATACCTGCAGACCTGCTTCACCGCTTGTGAAGCAACTCCCCTGCAGATGAGGAGCCCGGGGCTCTAACCCCGATCCTTTCGATCCTTTTGCAGGTCTTTGCGCTTCGCACCACGTGCGCTTAACCCACTGCGCTACCGCCGGACTCCCAGCTCTTTTTTATAAAATCTCAAATCTTCTTTTCTTATCAGGTTGAAAGGTTCTAACCTCTTTTTTCTTTTTGCTATACTTAGAAAAATTTTATTTTTAAATTTTTATTAGTGACTTAAATAATTATAAAATAATAGGGGTATAATTTCATAATGTTCCCACCACCAGAGTTCTGTGTCCCCACTTCCCTTCAGTGGAAACTGTGATAGTTCTCCCATGATCACATGTATGTGCTATCTATCATCTATCTACATCTATCTATCTATACCTACTATCTATCCATACCTACTATCTATCTGTCAATCATCTATCATCTATTTATCTATCTACTTACCGTCTATCATCTATCTATATACACTTATGTATTTTTTTTTTTGCATACCAGGATCACCATATTTATTTGGAACCAGGATTAAAAGAACATTTGATAGTGGTGAAATGTGCATTTATTTTCTGATATTTTTAACAGTTGTAAACCCACTCTAGGCACATTTACCAGATAAATCATACATCAGTTCTTCAAGATTGGGGTTTGTCCTGGACTTCAAATTTGGATTCTTCAAATGTGAAGGTAGGGAAGGTATTCATGTCTGCTTTGCCACACATTTGCTTAAACTTAAAAAGCTCCCTGTCCAAATCTTGTTGATACTCTGGACCAACATCTACTGGTCCTGCAGATGACTGTCACTTGGTTTTGTATTTTCTAATCTTGTCCATAAAATGTTTCTGTACAGGATCAAGCTCCATATTAAATGACATTGACATAACACCGATGTTTCTCCTCAAATGGACAGACTGTAGAATGAATGAGCGAGGAGAACCGGAAGAGCCTCTGAAGATTCTTGGTGATTCCGTTACAGGGGAGACCCTGCACACTGAACTTCCTGCTGGTGAATGCAGAGGCCTAGGGAGGGGTGCCTCCTACCGAATTCCCAGGGCCTAGAGGGTGGGGGTGGGAGTGGGGCTGTCTGTGTTTTGTTTCCCATATGCATGTTTATATATATATATATATATTGTTACCCATTTTTCCCCCTACAGTCCTGCCTTGACTTCCTTTTTTTGTTTATTTGTTTTTAATTTCTTTATTGGGGGATGAATGGTTTACAGTTGACAGTAAAATATAATAGTTTGTACATGCATAACATTTCCTAGTTTTCCACACAACAATACAACCCCACTAGGTCCTCTTCTGCCATCATGTCCCAGGACCTGAACCCCCCACCCCAACCACAGAATCTTTTATTTTGGTGCAATACAACAACTGCATCCAAGTTCTGCTTGGAATATACCAACTCCATTCCAAATTCAATAGTGCTTAGTATTTTCCCTTCTGATTTTGTTTCTCAACCCTACCTATGAGTGATATCATTCGATATTCATTCTTCTGTTTCTGACTTAAATCATGACTTTTTTCCATTTTTCTATACAAAAAAGTCATCATTTTTCTGACAATTCCATATTTAAAAAGACATGTAAGTAGATAAGTCAGATAAAAGTTGATAGGTAGATGACAGATAAATGCTGCATAGATGAATAATGCCTCTTTTGAAAACATCAGTAATTCAGATAATATTATGGAGATGCTTACAAAATGCCCCAGGCTACTTTTTTCTTTTCATATCAGATATAATATTATTTATACTGTAGGCTTATTACCTAAGTTCAGCTATTTCTTGAGTCTTCCAAATTAAGTTATAGCGACTAGGGGAGATATGCCAGTTATAATTCCAGAATAAGCCAAATTGAGCAAATGCTCAATTTAATACATATAATACAATATAATTGATATAATATGAATGGTTTACAGTTGTATGTGTATAACATTTCCCAGTTTTCCACATAACAATACAATCCCCACTAGGTCCTCCTCTGCCATGATATTCAATATAACATTTTATAAACTAGAGAATTCCAATATCCAGCTTCCCTGTTTTCTAACACTCCAGATAATATCCTCTTGAATTTTAATTGATATGGGACAAATTTCATTCTTTTCCTATGTCCCATTCCAAGAGAAATAGAACTAGTACTGTCTAGTTCCTGAGTATTGGTCCTTGGGACAGAGCTTTCTGTGTTCATTGAGATAGTAAAGATACATTGGCAAAACTTTTCCTTGAAAAGGAGGACTTCTAAACCTAGCTGTGTTGGCTGTGTTTATGTTTATCGTTCACTTGAACCATTTTGTTGTAGAGAATTCACTTAGCTATAATGCAAAATCATAAAGATTATCTTGAACGTTCTGATTTCTGTGTCTAGCTATCTAGTGGTTTTAGAATTGAGGACGAGAGGAAAATCCCATATCGATCAGTTTTAGTTTCATGCTACATGACTGATAGGGCCTCAGTTATTGTTCCTCAGTAAAGGAACAATAAGGATGGGGACAAATAAAATATAGCTGAGATGAGAAAAGTAAAAGACAAAAGGAGCCTGGGTGAGAACAAACGATGAACAAAGAACACATGAATAACAAGTTTCTGTGCTTCAATTTCTAATTTTAAAGCCAAAGAAAACATTCTTTAGTTACTTTTAGGCTTTCTGTTATTTTAAGTTGGAGTCTGTGTATCAGGTTCTTCCGATCGTGTTGAGTGACATCTAGGGTTTCGGGGGGTGTGTCGCTGTAGTCGTGCTGTCTAGTGGGTGACGTCAGGGTGTGCTGGGGTTCAGATGGTTTTTCTGGGATTCCTGTGAAAGAAACACAAACAATCTGCTTCTTGTGGTTAATTTAAACTTGTAACAAGTTAGAGTTTTATTATAGTTGATACCTCGATGATTATAATTGGTTTAAATATCTTTATGATTTTATTTAAAGGTCATCTAATGTGACCTCCTGTAGCAGTCTCTGCAGCAGGATCTTGAGACCAATTTTAGTTAAAATATGTATTTTAAACAGACTCAAATTGCTTAGAGAGTTAACGCATTTTCGTGACAATGATTTTAACATTTACAGTGCCAAATTGATGCCAGATCTGTTGTGGATTAATTTCCACAAGATAGTTTACAGGGCACTTTTGGGGGCCCTCCAAAGGTGTCCTGTATAGAGAATTTATATTTTAGTTTTGGGAATGTATAGTCACGTTAAACATTTAGACTTTTACCTTAAATAGTTACCTTAGCAAATTAATTTTTACCTTGTCTGGTAATAATGTAGCTGTAGGGTTACACTTTTGACCGTTAAGTTAGTGTTACCAAACTTGAGACATACCCATAAACATTTGGTTATAACACACTGGAGGAAAAGAACTTTTGTTATAAAAACATATCATTTTAAAAACAAATTTATATCTGTCATTAGTCACACAGTTTAAGACTAAACACTTACATATATACCAAAACTATATATAAAAATCAAAAGAGGGAGAAAAACAAAAATTTTGGAATGTTTCTGGACATCTCCAGAAACTTTGGCTGCATCCAGCATTTTTATATAAAGCCAATTACCTTTTAGAGTACTCCGAGCAAATGGGTCATGCAAAAAAAATTTTTGGTCATTCAACACACTCACTCACAAAACACAACTGGCCAGTTATAACATAAGATATTCAGGGAAAGGGTAGGAGAGAGGTCTCTGTGAGCCAGATTTTGTAGGTTCAGCCATGTCGTATTATGGGTCCTGGGATGTATCCTGAATCTGGTCCTCTTGTAGTATTTCTTGTTCTTCAGGGATAACAGTGCCATCCTGCGGGTATTGTCGGACATGGTGGGCAGGAACCCAGACAGGTTTAGAGAAATTTTGAGGGAAAACACATGTGAAACCCCTTCCTATGGTCAATAGGGGGTCAGGCCCTTTCCAAATTTTATCAAGTGGGTCTCTCCATTTGACCTTAATGGATGGGAGGGTAGATGGTGTTTGCCAGTGAAGAATAATAGGAGGTAGGTCCAAATTATTGTAAATATTAAAGAGATTTAATGTAGTTAAGGCTTTTGCTAGCTGGATATTGGGGGGATATGTTCCTCCATTATCTTTATTTAATTGAGCCTTCAGAGTTTGATGGGCCCTCTCGACAATGCCTTGTCCCTGTGGATTGTAGGGAATGCCTGTGGTATGAGTAATATTCCAGAGGGAACAAAAATCTTTAAATTGTTTGCTGGTAAACATCGTCACGTTGTCTGTTTTCAAACAAAGTGGGAACCCCATAATGGCAAAACAAGAGAGCATATGGCTTACAAGTTTTTTAGCGCTTTCTCCTGTCTGGGCTGTAGCCCACATAAATTTAGAAAAGGTATCAATTGAGAAAAACACATATTTTTGTTTGCCAAAGTTTGGTATGTGGGTGACATCAATTTGCCATAGCTTTTAAACCTCGGGGGTTAACCCCAAGGGTCTGGATAGCAGGTGTTTTTATGAGACTTGCACAAGAAGAGCATGTAGCGAGAATATGTTTTAACTGTGGTAAAGGAACATCAGGAAATCGAGCTCGAAGGCCTTTAAGATTAACATGGGTTAGAGAATGAAAATTAGTAGGATCAGAGACAGAGACTGGGAAAGTTCCTGTGGATGCAAGGCGGTCAACTGCAGCATTCCCTTCGGATAGGGAACCAGGAAGAGGGCTGTGAGAACGAAGGTGTTGAATATACAACGGTTGGGTTTGAGAACAGAGCATAGAGGTGATTTGAATCAAGAGAGGGGAAAGTGGGTTGTCATCAATTTTCACATAAAAATAAGCAAGCCATGGAAGTAAGTTAACAGTATACACACTGTCAGAAAAAAGGTTGAAGGATTCTGGTACAGTTTTTAATGCAAGGAAAACAGCATAAAGTTCTTTGTACTGAGGGGAATTCTCAGGAAGCTCAGTAAAGAGAGGTTTAGGAGATTGTTTGTCTGGGTAATATATAAGGGCAGCAGCTCTCCTTTTCCTGCCATCAGTAAAGACTGTAGGAGCAGAGGGAATGGGAT
Source organism: Erinaceus europaeus (assembly GCF_950295315.1). Classification (NCBI taxonomy): domain Eukaryota; kingdom Metazoa; phylum Chordata; class Mammalia; order Eulipotyphla; family Erinaceidae; genus Erinaceus; species Erinaceus europaeus. Next base: position 46,526,604 of record NC_080177.1, on the reverse strand, counting down.
CCCGAGAAAAAAGTTTAGGTGCTAGTAGAGGCAAAAGAGGTAAAGAAGCTATCAATTTATTAGAAGGAAAATGGTTATCTATTTGTCTTGAAAACCCCACAAAGCTTATGGTAAAGCGGGAATGATGGCATATAAGCCACTCTGTATCTGTGAGAGAAAAGGGCAGGATAATTAAATCTGGTTCTTTCCCTAAGACCTGCACAGACCTATTTCTTCCTTGGCGAACCATGAATGCTAACGTGTCTATCTCAGTGAGGAGTCTTGAATTTCCTCCTACTGACGTGTGAAGCCACACAAGAACCCCATGGTCTTTCCACAATGCCCCGACTACTGTGGGGGTGGAGTTAAAGATTAGAAGGTTTACCGGAGAGGAGGGGGAGAATCGAACAAGGTGCATGTCCTGGAGGGCCTTGTTAACCCTTTCCAGTGCCGAGGAGGCCTCAGGAGTTAACTTACATTTTGAGGAGGGCTGTTTGTTTCCTTTCAACAGGTCAAACAGGGTTGGAGGCAGCTTGTAGGCAGATAGAGATACTGCCTAAGCCAATTTAAATTTCCTAGAAAACTTTGTAAGGAAGCAAGAGTAAGGTTAGAAGGAAAGATGACATTAGGTTTTAAGGGACGAATTTGCGTTAGAGAAATCTCTGAACCTAAGAAAGATATTGGAGGAATTAGCTGTATCTTCTCAGGAGCTACATTAAGGCTGCTTTTCTTTAATGCAGGAATGAGAAAATCACGTAAGGCATAGAGATCTGTATCTGATTTTCCCCATATTAAAATATCATCTGTATAATGAAAAACATTAAGGCCCTTATGAATATATGGGAAAAGGGCAGATTTAACAGCCTCCTGACAAATTGTAGGACTATTGGCCATACCCTGGGGTAGCACCACCCATTCAAATCTATCAGCAAGGTTGGCATTATTAATAGATGGAACAGAGAAGGCAAAACGTTTACAATCTTGCAGATGCAAGGGAATAGAGAAAAAACAATCTTGTATATCAATAGCTATGATTGGAATTCCTGTGGGAATTGCAGAAGCAAGAGGCAAACCCCTTTGGGGGGACCCCCAGACCTGCATGGTTTTATTTACCGCATGAAGATCTTGAAGGAGGCACCATTTTCCCAAGCGCTTTTTAATCACAAAGACAGGAGTATTCCATGGGCTTTGAGAATGACGAATATGTCCCAAGGACAACTGCTCTCGGACGAGCTCTTTTAAAATTTCTAGTTTATCCTTAGGTAAAGGCCACTGTTGCACCCAGACAGGCTCATTAGAAAGCCAGCCTAAGCGGGGAGTTTGCTGAACAGTGGCAGCTAGTATTGGGGGTGCTGATTAGATCTGGTCTCGCAGGAGTGAGTGTTACACTCTGCAGAGGCATCTGTAGATATCCTAACATCAAGACATTCTAGAAGATCTCTGCCCAGTAGGTTGGTGCTGATATCAGCTACCAAAGGGCGGAAGTGTCCGGTAGAGCCTTCTGGGTCTTCCCACATGAGCGAATCTCGTGTGCGAAATGATGGGGTCACCCCTCCTACTCCATGTATACTGGGTCCAGGGAGAGGTTCCCAATCTTGGAACCTCTTATTGTTGCCTTAAAATCGTCTTTTCTGCCCCTGTGTCAATCAAAAATTTAAAAGGAATATTGCCAATCTTTACTGTCATAGAAAGGTGACCTCATTCTAAAACAGGAGTGGTCCACAAAATATCAGGCCCCGAATTTGTACCATTCAGGGGTGTGCCATCTTTGTGAAAATTTGACCAACAATCTCTCTTCCAGTGAAACCCTTTATGACATCTTGGACAGACCGTACATGGCTTCTGGCTCCCTGACTGAAGGCAGGGTTGTCCTGATCGGAGGTGGGGTTGCCCTGACTGGAGGCGTGGTAGCTCTAACTGGAGGCAGGGTTGCTCTGACTGGAGGCGTGGTCGCAGCTTATCAGGACATTGGTTACGCCAATGTCCTTGGCGACCGCACTGAAAGCAGGCCCCGTTTTGATTTACTGCATAAACCTGTGTTGCAGTGGGTGCCCCATAATTGCCTGATGTAAGTTCCTATGTCGCTAAAATCCAATTATCTGGGTGTAGGTGTTTAAGATTAAGGCATGCCTGACAGAATTGTGGTGTCATGCCATCCCAGACAATAGAGCGCAGGAGTAGAGAGCAGACGTCAGGATTATAAACCTTTCTCTCTAAGCTTGTCGTCCTCCTTGAGATGAAGCTTGCTAATGATTCATCAGTGCCTTGGCGAAGAGAGTTAATGGAAACTGATGAATCTACGTTGGGTGGGGTCACCCTTTCCCATGTTTGTGTTGCGCAGATGCGTACCTGTTCAAAATAACCAGTTGGAAACCTGGCTTCTGCCTGCTGAGTTCTGGATTCAAACGCTCCTGCTCCAAACAGCATCAAAATTCCATTCTACCTGTTTGTTACTATTTTCCTGCAATTGTCTAGAGCATTCATCGCAGAAGCTCGCTTTCCACTGAAGGTAGAGGGGTCTGGGAGTGCAGCACAAGCCAGGTCTTTCCAGTCCTGGGGGTGTTAAGGTGCTGGTAAAAACTCCTTAAAATGGACTTAGTCCATGGCGCATGAATTCCATCATCCCTGACCGCTTGTCTTGAGTTTTCTGAGCTCTTTAGAGGAGTATGGGTGCCACGCCTGAGGGTTTTGTCTATTGGGGGCCATGTTTACCGGGAAGGTGTGGATTTGGTTTGATGACACTGGGGAGAGAGCTACAGAAGTGGAATATGCCGTGGAAACTGCTGTAGTGGCCGCAGGGGAAACTGAACACGTATCTATGGGGACAGAGCTCTCGGGGCGGACTGCACATGGTTTAAGGTCCTTAAATGCTGAAAAAATATCCTTTAACTCTCGTATCTCAGCCACAAGGTCTCTTAATGATGATGTATCAGCAGAGGGCAGGGTCAGAGAAGCAGAAGCCTCAGGTGAAGCTGAAACCAGGGTGGCAGGGGGCAGGGTCAGGGAAGGAGCATCCGAACACGTGTATGTGTCTGTGGGAACAGAATTTTTGGGTCTAGCCACTGATCGCTTAGGGCGTCTAAGTCTTAAGCACATATGCTTTAACTCTTGTATCTCAGCCTCAAGGTCGCGTATCCTCAAGGCAGACCACGTTGTACATATCTTGTAAGTCGCGATTATAGCTATGAGAACCCATGGTGTAGCAAAAATTAAAGTGTCTCTGAGAGTGTGAATCTGTCCCAGGAGAGAAGGAGATAATGTCTGAGACACCTCCTCATAAAACGAAAAAATTCCCATGGTGGAGGGAAACGCGGGGCCACAGAGGTGGGCGGATGCCACTTACCTGTGTCTGGGCGGCTTTTGGGGACCTCAGGCCGGGCCACCCAGCGGGGCATGGGTGCGGAACACAATGGGCACCAGATCTTGTTGTTGTGGTCAGCTGTCGGGCAGCACCGCGGAGAAGAGAGAGAGAGGAGGTCTGGAACAAGTGGGGTACACAAATCTTTATTATAGGATGAGGGGGTGGCTCAGGCCACGTGGAGTCAGCTGACAATGGCCGTCCCCACTACCTCAACATGCAGAGAGAGAGAGCGCGACCCGAAGGAGCCCAGAGAGAGAGAGAGCTGAGAGCCCAGAGAGGGGGGGGGTGAGGGGGCTTTTACTGGGCAACAACCAGGGGTGACATGTGGGGGCAGGATTGGTTGAAGGGGGCACTAGGATAACGTGGGGCGTGGTAAAACCTGGGGGTGGAGACTGCATCAGAATAATTCCTCTGGCTTCTGTAATTGCTTCCCCACTGAACATGGGCATTGACTGGTCAATCCATACTCCCAGTGTGCCTCTCTCTTTCCCTAGTAGGCTGAGTCTCTGGGTAAGCAGAGCTCCAGGACACATTGGTGGGGTCTTCAGTCCAGGGAAGCCTGGCTGGCATCCTGATGGCATCGGGAACCTGGTGGCTGAAAAGAGTTAACATACAAAGCCAAACAAAGAATCATGAACCTAAAGGTTGGAATAGTGGAGATGGATCTTATTTTTCAACTTCTGCCTGAGAGTGAGATCATCCCATATTCATCCTTCTGTTTCTGACTTATTTCACTTAACATGAATTTTTCAAGGTCCATCCAATTGGCTGAAAACGATGAAGTCACCATTTTTTAAAAAAATAGCTGAGTAGTATTCCATTGTGTATATATACCACAGCTTCCTCAGCCACTCATCTGTTGTTGGACACCTGGGTTGTTTCCAGGTTTTGGCTATTACAAATTGTGCTGCTAAGAACATGTGTACACAGATCTTTTTGGATGGATGTGTTGGGTTCCCTTATCTCCAGGAGAGGAATTGCAGGATCATAGGGTAGGTCCATTTCTAGCCTTCTGAGAGTTCTCCAGACTGTTCTCCACAGAAGTTGGACCAATTTACACTCCCACTAGCAGTGCAGGAGGGCTCCTTTGACCCCACACGCTCTCCAGCATTTGCTTCTGTTACCTTTTCTGATGTATGACATTCTCACAGGAGTGAAGTGACATCTCACTGTTGTCTTGATTTGCATTTCTCTGACAATCAGAGACTTGGAGCATTTTTTCATGTGTTTCTTGGCCTTTTGGATCTCTTCTGTGGTGAATATTCTGTCCATGTCCTCTCCCTATTTTTGGATGGGGTTATTTGTTTTCTTGTGGTTGAGTTTGGCAAGCAATTTATATATTCTGGTTATTAGCCTCTTGTCTGATGTAAGGCATGTAAAAATCGTCTCCCATTCTGTGAGGGGTCTCTTGGTTTGGGTAGTGGTTTCTTTTGCTGTGAAGAAGCTTTTTAATTTGACGTAGTCCCATAGGTTAATGCTTGCCTTAGTTTTCTTTGTAATTGGATTTGTTTCATTGAAAATGTCTTTAAAATTTATGCAGAAAAGAGTTCTGCCAATATTTTCCTCTAAGTATCTGATAGTTTGTGGTGTAACACCCAAGTCCTTGATCCACGTGGAATTTACTTTTGTATTTGGTGAAATATAGTGGTTCAGTTTCATTCTTCTGCATGTTTCAACCCATTGTTTCCAACACCATTTGTTGAAGAGACTCTGCTTTCCCCATTTAATAGTCTGGGAATCTTTGTCAAAGATTAGATGTCCATAGGTATGGCAGCTTACTTCTGGGCTCTCAATTCTATTCCACGGGTCAGTGTGTCTATTCATGTTCCAGTACCAAGCAGTTTTGATGATAACAGCCCTATAATACAATTTGAGATCTGGGAGTGTGATGCCTCCAGTTCTGTTCTTTTTTCTCAAGATTGTTTTGGCAATTCTAGGTCTTTTCTGGTTCCAGATAAACATTTGTTGAATTTGTTCTATTTTCCTAAAAAATGTGGTTGGGATCTTGATGGGACTAGCATTAAATTTGTAGATGGCTCTGGGTAATATATCCATTTTGATGATGCTAATTCTTCCAACCCATGAACATGGAATATCTTTCCACTTCTTTTTCAATTACCTTAAGTAGTGACTCATAATTTTCAGTATATACAAGTCTTTCACTTCTTTGGTTAGGTTTACTCCTAGATATTTTATTGTTTTTGGTGCTATAGTAAAAGGAATTGACTTCTGGATTTCAACTTCTTCTAACTTAGCATTTGCATAGAGGAATGCCACTGAATTTTGAATGTTAACTTTGTAGCCTGACACCTTACTGTATTGCCTGATGATTTCCAAAAGCTTCTTGCTGGATTCCTTAGGTTTTTCATGTATACTGTCATTTCATCTGCAAATAGGGATAGTTTGACTTCTCTTCCAATCTGTATGCCTTTAATTCCTTGTTCCTGCCTGATTGCCATGGCAAGAACTTCCAACACTATGTTGAATAGTAATGGTGATAGTGGGCAGCCCTGTCTAGTACCTGATCTGAGTGGAAATGCTTCCAGTTTGTCACCAATGAGTATGATGTTGGCTGTAGGTTTGCTATATATAGACTCCACTATCTTCAGGAATTTTCCATCTATTCCCATTTTTGGTAGTGTTTTCATCATAGAGGGATGTTGTATTTTGTCAAAGGCTTTCTCTGTATCTACTGATATGACCATGTGGTGTTTGGTCTTGCTTTTATTGATGTGGTGGATCTTGTTGATTGACTTATGTATATTAAACCAACCTTGCATGCCTGTGATAAACCCCACTTGGTCATGATGAACAATCTTTTTGATATACTTTTTCCAGTTGACTAGAATTTTGTTTAATATTTTAGCATCTATGTTCATTAGAGATATTGGTCTGTAGTTTTCATTTTTAGTTGTGTCCCTGTCTGCTTTTGGTATCAAAGTGATGTTGGCTTCATAGAAGCTGGAAGGGAGTATTTCTGTGACTTCAGTCTTCTGGAAGAGTTTTAAAAGTAGAGGTATTAGTTCTTCTTTGAAGGTTTTGGAGAATTCATTTGTAAAACCATCTGGTCTAGGACTTTTATTTTTGATAACTGTTTCAATTTCATTAGCTGTGATGTGCCTGTAATGTGCCTGTAATGTTATCTAGTTCCTCTTTACTTAATTTTGGAAGTTTGTAGGTATCTAGGAAATTGTCCATTTCTTCCAGGTTCTCTAGCTTGGTGGCATATAATTGTTCATAGAAGCCGCACATGATATTTTGAATTTCTGTGGTGTCGTGATATCTTCTCTTTCATTTACTTTCTGATTTGTGTCTCCCCCCTTTTTTTGTGAGTCTGACTGAAGTCCTATTATTTTCTTCATTCTTTTGAAGAACAAGCATTTACTTTTGTTGATCTTTTGTACAACTTTCTTATTTTCAATGTTATTGATTTCTGCCCTAACTTTGGTGATTTCTGTCCTTCTGGTTGCTTTAGAGTTCCTTTGTTCTTCTTCTAGGTCTTTAACATGTGTAACCAGGCTGTTTATTTGTGCTTTTTCTTGTTTCCTAATGTGTGCTTGTATGGCTATGAACTTCCCTCTCAGTACTGCCTTAGCTGTGTCCCAAATATTTTGATAGCTTGTGCCTTCATTTTCACTGAACTCTCAAGACATTTTGACTTCTTCCTTTATTTCCTCTTTCACCCAGTAGTTGTTAAGTAGTGTACTGTTGAGCTTCCACATTTGGGTACTATTACTATTCTTTTGTTGATTTTTAAGTGTTAGTTTAATTCCACTGTGGTCTGAGAAGATGCTTGGGATGATTTCAATGCTCTTGAATTTGCTGATGCTATCTTTGTAGCCTAACATATGGTCTATCCTTGAGAATGACCCATGTGGACTCTAGTAAAATGTGTATTCCAGTTTCTTGGGATGAATGACTCTGAAAATGTCCAATAGTTCTACTTTATCTATCTACTCATTTAGCTCCCTTATGTCTTTATTGATTTTCTGTCTGGATGATCTGTCAAGTTGATAGAGTGGGGGTTGAATTCCCCTACTATTAGTGTGTTGCTGTTAATATATTGCTGTAGCTCTTTCAGTAGACATTTTATGTATTTAGATGGCTTCTCATTGGGTGCATAGATGTTAATAATTGTTAAGTCCTCTTGATTGACTGATCCTCTGAGCATTAAGTAGTGTCCATTCCTATCTTTTTTAATTTTATCTATTTTAAAGTCTTTTGTGTCAGATATGAGAATAGCTGTTCCTGCCCTTTTTTTGTGGGCTATTGGCCTGTATGATAGTTTTCCATCCTTTCACTTTGAGTCTGTGTTTGTTTTTGTCTTGTTGAGTTAGGTTGGTTTCCTGTAGACAGCATATTGTTGGGTTGTGTTTTCTGATCTATCTTCCTGCCCTGTGTCTTTTAATAGGTGAATTCAGGCCATTGACATTTATTGATATCAAAGATTGAAGATATTTTAATGCCATTCTTGTAGAGTTTTAGAGTGTTCTGATAGATGGCCTATTTATGGTGGTCTCACTGTTTATAGGAGACCTTTGAACTTCTTTCAGGGCAGGCTTGGTGGTAGTTGATTCCTTCCACTGTTGCTTGTCTGAGAAGGTTTTTATGCCTTCATCTAGTCTGAATGACATTGTAGCAAGATATAGTAGTCTTGGTTGAAAACCTTTCTCATTGAGTACTTGATAGATATCTTGCCATTCTCTTCTGGCTTGTAGTGTTTCTGTGGAGAAATCTGCTGCTAATCTTATGGGTTTTCTTCTGTGTCTCTTTGTTTTTCTCTTACAGCCTTCAGGATCCTTTCTTTATCTGTATTGCATTTCATTCTAAATATGATGTATCTCGGTGTCTTTAAGTCTGGGTTGATTCTGTCTGCGACCCTCTCAGCTTCTTGAACCTTTATGTGTTTTATGTTGTCTAGACTGGGGAAGTTCTCAGCTATTATGTCCTGTAGAATGCTTTCTTCCCCTGCCTCTCTTTCTTCCTCAGGTAAGCCTACAATGTATATATTATTTCTTTAAGTCATCCCATAGGTCTCTGCTGTTGTTTTCAGTATCTCTTTTTGAGATCTCTTACTACTTTTTTAGTTGTCTCTAATTCATCCTCAATCTTGCTAATTCTGTTTTGAGTTTCATTTATTCTATTCTCTCTCTCTTTTACTGTTTTTTTGTAGTTTATCTAATTTTTTTACCCTCTTCTGATACTGTTTTAGCTTGTTCAGCTAGTAGTGTTGTTAGCTCAGCTATTTCAGTTTTCAGCTCTCTAATAACCTTGAGATAATTAGTGTTTTCTGCTAGAGTCTCATTAATTGTTTCTGCATTTCTGATGATAATTCTTTCAAACTGTTTACTCACTCCTGTGATTATTCCTTAACTAGTGTTTGCATGTTAACCTCATTATTTTGTGCTTGAATTTTTGGGGGACTTTTAGCTGGACACTTTTTAAAAAATTTCTTTATTGGGGAATTAATGTTTTACATTCAACAGTAAATACAATAGTTTGTACATGCATAACTTTTCTCAGATTTAGCTGGACTCTTGTCCTGGTACATTTCTCCAATATTTTTTCTTGTTGGTTTAACCATTTTTTAATGTATGTCATGAGGTCCCTCTCTCAGTAGTTTTCAAATTAGTGATCACTCTTGCCTGGATTGACTTTTGTCTGTGTAAGGTAATTAAAGGGTTCACAGTTGTAGAAATTGACAGTTGTTTCAATAGTATTTTAATCCTTGAGTTGGAGCACAGTGGCCTAAAAGCCTCTTTTGTTCTTTTTCTTCCATGTAGGCTATGGGAGCCTGAGGGCTTTTAAACTATAAGTAAGATTCTTAGCTTAGTCACTGACTCCTGAGCAAGAGATAAAGCAGAGTGGGGCAGAGAAAATCCAGTGGTTATGCAAAGAGACTTTCACAGCCCCACTTAGCCTCAGATTTTCTCCTGAGTTTCCTGGTTAGTTCTCTGTCCCCTGGTGTCTGCACAGGGCCTCCCTGCCGCTGCTCCAGATTCTGAGGGAAGTAGCAATGGAGACTCACAGTTGCATTTGACGAGTCTCTCTCTTGGGGAGACTCTTTGTGGAGTCTCTCTCTTTTGGGAGTCCTCTCTTCCCCTCAGCCATCTTTTTGTTGGTGAAACAGACTGGAGGTGTGTCTCAACTGGTAAACTGCTGGACTGTTACCAGCCACTTAATCTCTCCTTAGGCTCCTCTCTGTCCATGAACCACAGGTGTTTGCACTCACTGGTGATTTGGTGGATTCTTGAAGTCGTTCTAGTCCTGTCTCATTATGGTCCCAGGTGTTCTCCTTTGGTATTCCTAGTTGATCCAGGAGAGGAAAGAAGAGAAACACAGCTGCTGCTGCTCCATAACCCCACCTCCAGAAGTCTGCAGGATATCTGGGTCTTATAAGAAGTCTAAAAAAAAAAAAAAAAAAAAAAAAAAGAAGCAGGGCCAGGCAGTTATTTACCTGGATAAATGCATGTTACCTTGTTCAAGCCCTCAAGCCCTACCTGCTGGGAGGAAGCTATACATGCAGAGAAGCTACACAAGTGAAGGAAGTACTGCAGGTATCTCTCAGTCTTTCTCCCTTCCCTGTCAAATTCTCTTTGTCCTATCAAATAAAGGAAAAAAATGGAAAAGGAAAATATGGCTATCAGAGCAGTGGATTATTCATGTAGGCACTGAGCTCCAATGATGTCTAGTGGCAATTTTTTAATTAAAGAGAAAAGAAGAAGAGTTCTTGTTAGTGGGAACTCAAATTAGTGCAACTCCTGTGGAAAACAATTTGGAGATTCTTGAAAGCATTAAAAACCTAACCATATGACTCAGAAAGTCCTTTCCCAGACATCTATCTTTCTTTTTGTCCTTTTATTTGGGGATTAATGTTTTATATTCGTCAGTAAATATAGTTTGTACATGCATAACATTTCTCAGTTTTCCACATTACAACCCCCATTAGGTTCTCTGTCTTCCTTTTCCAGGACTTGTACTCTGCCCCCTCACCAACCCCAGAGTCTTTTACTTTGGTGCAGTTCACCAATTCCAGTCCAAATTCTCCTTAGTGTTTTCTCTTCTGATCTTGTTTTTCAACTTCTGCCCAAAAGTGAGATCATCCCATATTCTGTTTCTGACTTATTTCACTTAACATGATTTCTTCAAGCACCATCCAAGATGAGCTGAAAATCATGAAATCACCATTTTTAATAGATGAGTAGTATTGCATTGTGCATATACACCATAACTTGCTTAGCCACTCATCTGTTGCTGGACACTTGGGTTGTTTCCAGGTTTTGGCTATTACAAATTGTGCTGCTATGAACATGAGTATACACAAATCTTTTTGGATGGCTGTGTTTGGTTCCTTAGGATATATCCCCAGGAGAGGAACTGCAGGATCATAGAGTAGGTCCATTTCTAGCCTCTAGAAAGTTTTCTAAACTGCTCTTCACAGAGGTTGGACCAATTGGCATTTTCACCAGCAGTGAAGGAGGGTTCCTTTGTCCCCATAACCTCTCCAGCATTTGTTGCTGCTACTTTTTCTGATGTATGACATTCTCACAGGAGTGAAGTGGTATCTCATTGTTGTCTTTATTTGCATTCTTGTCTTTATGTGCATTTATTAAGCACACCCATGTTCATGGCCAACATTTGGAAACAATTCAAGTGTCCAACAAGAAATGAATGGTCAAAGAATTGTGGCATATACACAGTGGGAAAAATGATGACATTGCTCTTCTTTGCTTCAACATGGATGGAGCTAGAGGGAATCATGTTGATCAAGGTAATATAGGAGAAACATACATACTGGATGATCTCTCTCACTGATGGGCTCTAAGAAAAAACAAAAAAGAATAAACAAACAAACAAAAAATAACAGACAACATAGGGTGAGTTCTCAGAGGACTGCAGTCTACAGTAATAGATTTAGGGACTCAGAAGGAGAAAGGGAGGATAACTAGGGATGGGTTCGAGACCTATGATAGAAATGTGGAAATGTATCCTTGTGACAACAACAGTCCTGTAAATCAACATTTTCTCAACAAACTGACTTGAAAGTTGAGCTCAATCTTTATGGTCTAGGATGTAGATATATAAATATGATGACAGGAGCTCTGGGGTTAATCTTGGACTAAGAGGTAAAACATCACACAGAAAGCTGGAAGGAGAAGGCTCCCAGATGAATCATGGAAGAAAAGTCATAGCATTTTTGTAGGTTTATTTTATAATGTACTTAGACCACTATTTTCTGGGTCTTTGTTAGTGAGAGGTGAAAGTGATTCCTAAGAAATACTGAATTCATTGTCAGAATTGGAGTCTATAGTAAAAAAAATTCAAAATGTGACATTCGCTTAGAGGAAGATGGGTAAGGTCAACATTGAGATTCAAGTACTGCCATCTGAAATTTAAATTATGTCCCCCACATTTTCCTAATAATATTGACTGATGAGAGAGAGAGAGAGGGGGAGAGAGAGAGAGAGAGAGAGAGAGAGAGAGAGAATGATAGAAATTAGAATGCTATTGCTCTTGGGCACAGAACTGTCCCAAACTTGTACATGCAAGTCCTGTACTCTACCCACTGAGTTACTTTGCCAGTCACCACATTAAAAAAAAAAAAAACCACTTGTATCAAGAGATGAGACCTTTGTTCCATTCACTTAAATTGGGGCAGATCAGTGAGTGTTTTCTGTCAATAGTACATTATGGAGATGCTGCTTTGGGGCTTGTGAGACTAATGCAGCTGCCATGGCATAATACCTATTCTTGGAACCCTGAACTATCATTTAATGAAACTGTCTTCAACTCAACATGCTGAAGAGTGAAGGTGCTCTAGCTGATGTTCCTAGCTGATCCTATCATTTATCCTTCTTAGCCTTTCAGTCTGGGCATCAGATATGCAAACAATGGAGGATCCAGCTCAGAAGTAATTGCCTTAGCCCTAGCTGTTCCAGGGGCCAGTCATCTGAATTCTCCCCAGGATTCAAGTCACTTGAGTTCCCTGTGCATGGAAGTGGAAAATTATTGTTGTCCTTTCCAAATTCCTGAGTCTGTCGGTTATCCTATGTCATTATATTTTGGGGGAAGGGTTATTGCTCAGTAGTAGATTAATTCTAATTATCTTAAGATAAAAGTGTCACTCTACTTCACATGAAATACCCTAGCTAGGCATACTGGAGCTGGTTTGATGTCTTCATAGTCAACAGGAGTCCAGGTCCCTATATCCTTCATAATGACTGGAATGAAGGCATAATGGGTAGAGTCCCAGTAGACAGATTGGACCAGAAGGCAAACATGAGGATGACAAAGGTAAGAGTTAAAAAATAATTAAAAGACCAGAGTTAAAATTATTTCTCATTGATGAGAAATAAATCTGTCTTGTTGAATTTACTGTGGTTTCAAGTCTGGTTGTTTATGTTGAACAAATCATGCTAACTAGTGTAGAGGTTGAACAGGTGAACCTAGAGCTCAGGAAATGTACTTGGCTAGACTAAAGGTTGAGTGTTTCCAAAAAAGAGGTAGTGGTTGGCAAGCCAAGTGTGATGAAATTGCTTTAAGAGAGTACAGTAGGGAGAGGCAAGTAGGAAAGAACCTTTAGCAGCACCAGGGAGGTAGGGTCAGAGGAGGGGCTTGAAAGTGAGCATAATTTTGAGACAGAAGGTGTCTACTACTTTCATCCATCTTTTGAAAGATGTAACTCTTAAGCAAACCCTACTGTGAACTGGTGAGGTTTACCTGTGGTTTACTGTTCTTCATGCAGCTGTTTGGGGAATGTGGTTGGGGTCCCTCCTCTCTAGAGCTGGGTATGTGGTCCTCTTTTGGACTCCTTACAAATATAATTAATTTGGAACTTCCTCTTTTGATTTGCAAGGCTGTTTCCATGAAGGCCTGCTACATGGGACCAGAAGGAAGTTGTGATGTTGATTATTAATCTTTGTTATTGTCCTAGTGCTCACAGCAGTGACTGGCATGTAGTGGGAAGGAATATATTTTTGTAAGAGGAACTGAATGGAATGGATTACTGGCAAGGAAGTCACAGAAAGGGAGGGTTTCAGGAATCAGGGCCAAATGCTAGGAACAAATCATTAGATAAGGTCTGCAAAGGGCTGAGTAATTTGGCTCTGTGTCTGGTCATGAGGTGGATTTTGGTGACTCTGGGGTGATGTGTTTCCATGAGGGTATAGTGTTTTCACCTACAGTGGGATAGGGTGACCGAACTATGGAATAGGTGATATGCTGGGAGCCAGGGAGGCAGGGAGCCAGGGGCTGGGTCATGGGCAATATTTCTTAGCTTTCCCTTCCTCCCCTCCTTCCCCTTCCTCCCTTCTTCCTTCCTTCCATCTCCTCCTCCTCCCCCCACCTTTTTTTTAAACATCCTTTTTGTTGCTAAAACTCAGACCTGGAAGTGGTGTGTCTCAGTTGGCAAACTACCCGATCAGCACTAGCCATTCTCAAGTAAGGTCTTTTAGTCCCAGGACGAGCCACATGCGCTTGTATTCACCTGTGGCTTGGTGAGTTCCGGTCATAAATTGTTGGAGCTCCTTTACTTTTAGTAGTTGATCCCCTTCTTCTTTTTCTTAGTCTGTCTCCTCTCCCTCTTCCCCCTCCTTCCTCATTCTCTTCCTCTCCTCTTCTTTCTTCCTCTTCTGAGAGAGAGAGAGTATGTTTGTGTGTGTGTGTGTGTGAGAGAGAGAGAGAGAGAGAGAGCAAGAGAGAGAGAGAGAGATCATAGCACCAAAGCTCCCCCCCCCCCAATGCAATGGGAGCTAGGCTTGAACCTGAGTTGCATACATGACAAAGCAGAGTGAGTTGTTTTATTGGCCTTTATTTAATGTTTTTATTTAATCAAGTGGCAGACAGAGAGAAGGGGACCTAAGAAGGGTACCTCCCTTCCCTCTCTAGGCCACTTGTACTCTGCATGGCCCTGGTGCCTCTCCTGCTTGGTAACATCACCAAAATTAGTAAACTATGCATCTGAGGTTCCTATAGGGCCATGGTGAGGGGGGCCCAGTGATTTGTGGTAGACAGAGGATAGCACTTAGGTGGTTAGGTAAGGTGGGCTAATGAAATCTGAAGAAATGTGAAATTATATCCCTAAAACATGCAGTCTTATAACCAATACTCCCTCAATAAAAATGAAACTAAAATAAGACATAAATTTAGAAGAGTGGTTGAGGAAGATTAATCTCTGGGTAAAATAAGTGTTATTTAGTTTATTTATTTATTATTATTATTTTTCCACCAGGATTACCAGTGGTGCTTGATACCTGCAAAACTTCACTGTTTCCAAAGGCTATTTTTTCTTTTCTTTCTTTTTTTTTTTTTTAAATAGAGACAGAGAGAAATAGAGATGAGGGAGAGAGATGGAGAGAGAAGGAAAGAAAGATATCTACAGCATTGCTCTGTCTCTCATGAAGTTTTACCCTTTTGGGTGGGGGCCTGTTACTTGAAACTTGGTCTTAAAAGGTAACATGTGCACCAAACTCTTCATGTTTTCCCCCAATCTCACATCTACATTTCTGGAATGCTGAGCATGCATATGCATTGACCACTGTGCACCAAGTGTACTGCCCTGCCTTCCTCTCAATATTTGCTTTTAAAAGCCAACCCAGTTGCAGACATGGCCAGTGGGAGTTGGTGCTTTGCTGACTGAGAGCATTGCTCCATGATAGAGGAGTGCCCCACTAGTAGATGGTGAGGATGAGCTGGAATTGCCTCAATCCTCCCTCCATAGGGATGAGGCTAGGAGTTATACTTCGCAGCATCACTTAATGAAAGCAGGTAAATATTTAACTACATGGCCATTTCATTCAGCAGTCAAATAATATATATATATATATATATATATATATATATATATATATATATATCCATTAGGTTTTTGCTGGGGTTCAATGCTTGCAGTATGACTGCTTGCATTATCAGTGGCTTCCCTCTTTTTTTCTTTCTTTCTGAGGGTTGGAGACCAAGAGGGAAGGAGAAAAGGAAAGAAAGACAAAGTGGTACTGCTCTGCTGTTCATGAAGTTTCCTCCCTTCAGGTGGGGACCAGAGGCTTGAAACCTGGGTTATTGTGCAACATAACATCTCTATCACATGCAGCTACCACCTGGCACTCCACTTTTTTTTTGCCACCAGAGTTATTGCTGGAACTCAGTGCCTGTATGGCTCTACTGCTTCATGCAGCCAATCCCCTCATTTTCTTTCCTTCTTTTTCTTTTTAGAAGTTAGAGACAGTGAGAACCATAAAGGAGAGAGAGAGAAAAAGAGAGAAAGAAAGTGTACATTTGTGTGTGTGAGAAATGAAAAGAGAGGAGAGACATCTGCAGCATTGCTCCACCATTTTTGAAGCTTTCTCCCCCGCAGGTGGGGACTGCGGGCTTGAACCCAGGTCCTTGTGCATGGTAACATATGTACTCTACTGGCTGCATCACTACCTGGCTCCTGCAATGATTTTCTAAACCTCATTTCATGTACTTTGACCAATCCAAGGTGTGGCTGCCTTGACTTTACAACAAACAGGTTTTGCCAGATGGTTCACTCTGGGAGTTTAGGGAGTGCCTATTACTGATGGAAAGCAGAGATGTCAAAGTGGAGGCAGCCTGTGGTTCTTGGTGGGCTGGGAGATCTAGGTGCAGTTTTCTAGAACGAGGCCCTGTGGGCAGAAGTGACAGGAAAAGCAGCTATCAGTCATCGTGAGGGAGAATCTCTAATGATCAGAATTATCCTGAGAGAGCTAGGGCCTCAGGAGATGGCGACTCCCTGTCACCTGCTGGCACCCTCCCAGCTAACCCTCCTTTCTGGGGAGGTGGGGGAGCGGGCAGTTGTCTGGAAGGATATCAAAGGAGACAAAGCCTGGGGAGCTGCTCTGAGCATGGGCTGTAGCTGTGGATAAAGCAAAGAGTCAGACCACGGAGGAAACAAACATGCCTGGCCACTGTTCTTGGGGGGGGGGGTGGTTTCTAAGTCTGGGGAGGGAGGGTGAAGCTGTGACGGGGTCAGGAGAGAGGGCAGGGGGCATGGTGAGAGCAGCTCAGGCTCACCCCCGGGGGCTGGGGGAAGGACCAGGTACTCCATCATTCCCAGGTGTGCCCAACTGGCTGCTCTGCCTCTCTAAGCACCGCACTTGCACCTGCTTCCAAAACTGAGCCCAAGGGCCTCGCACAAAAGGTCGGACCCTAAGGCCTTTATGCCCTAGAAGGGTCTCCCTGCCCTCTGGCAGCTGTGGGTCCGGGATCGGTCCTGGGAAGGGCACAGGGCTGCTAATCCTACTTTTGCAGGTCCAGGTGGAGGTGGGGAAGGCTGCACTCTGCAAGTAGGTTCCCAGGCCTTGGGGAGGGTAAAAGGGGGCGGCTGACTCCCACTTAACACAGGGCCACCTCACCCCCACCCTGCTCAGCTGTAGCTACTTTTGCAGGCCCAGGTGGAGGTGGAGAGGGCTGTGTTCTGCACGCGGGTCCCCTGGCCGTGGGGAGGGAGGCCCCCGCTCCCCCACTCCTGGGCCTGCCCCCAGCCTGTTCAGCTACTGCTACTTCTCCTGACCCAGGCGGGTTCCCTGGCCTTGGGGAGGGTGGAAGGGAGCCCCACCTGTCACAGGCCCCCCACCCCAGGGGCCTGTCTCCAGCCGCTCAGCCCTTGAGCTTCTGATGGGCCAGCAGCTTGTCCTCTTCGTCAGCCTACACGCAGATGGCGCAGCAGAAGGCTCAGTCCCGGATGTGGCTGCGGTGGTGGGGGATGAGGCTGGACTTCTGGCTGAAGCAGCGCTCGCAGTTGGAGCAGTCTGGAGCAGGCGTAGTTGGAGCTCCCCGGTGTGGATGCGCCGGTGCGACATCAGGTTGGACTTTTGGCTGAAAGCCTTGCCGCAGTCGAGGCAGGCATAGGGCCGCTCGCCGGTGTGGATGTGCTGGTGGGCCGCCAGGTAGAGACTGGGGCGGAAGACCTTGCCGCAGTCCAAGCACACGAAGGGCGGCTCCGGGGGCCTTGGTCGCGCCGGTGCGCCGCCAGGTGGCTGCCCTGGGAAAAGCGGTGGCCACACTGCTCCAGTGCACCAGCTCTTGGGCCACCAGGTGCGTCTTCTGGCCAAAGCTCTTCCCGCACTCGCCGCACACGAAGGGCAGCTCCCTGACGCTGCCCAGGTGCGGCCGCTGGTGCACCCGCAGGAAGCGTTCCAGCCGGAAGCCGCGCCCGCAGTCCAGGCAGCGAAGCGGCCGGGACGCCCCGGGGCACTCGGCCACCGGCTCTTCTTACTTCTCCGGGGCTCCGCCCCGCTGCGCTGGGGTTGCCGCGCTGGGGCCTCACTGCACCCCGCGCCGCCCCCTAGTCCACGCCCTCTGAGCGCCGGTGGACCTTGCTGTGTGACAGCAGGCTGAACTTGTGGCGGAAGCGGCGGCTGCACTCGGCGCACGGATAGGGCTTCTCGCCCGTGTGGATGCGGCGGGGTGAGGTCAGGTAGGGCTTGTTGGTGAACTGGTGCGGCCGCTCGCCCGTGTGCACCCGGTGATGAGCGATCAGGTTGGGCTTGTAGCAGAAGCGCTTGCCGCAGCAGGTGCACTGGAATGGCTGGTGTACCGCGTCGCTTCTCCAGCCGGGGCTTAGAACATAGAAACCTAGCTACAAGAATAGCAATGACTCAGGGGCAGGCGTGGTGCTTCCCCCTAACACAGAAGCCCAGTTGTCAGTGGCTCAAGGGATTCACACTTTCCAGACTTGTGGGAGATTAACACATGAACCCACACCTTTGAAATTTCACCTCACAAAGCAATCACTGGGCAGGATGAGGAAGTGAACATCTCTTTAAAATGTAAATTCTGACTCTGCATGGCTGGGTTTGTCTGGGATTCTGCATTTCTAACCAGTTCCTCACCATACTTTGAGCAGTAAGGATGTAAAACCATAAGAAGATTTTGTTGTTGTCGTTTCTCAGCAGCTGAAACCTATTTCCAATTGTATTTTTTTGTTTGTTTTTCTTTCTTTTTTTTTCTCCAATTGTAGTCTAACATCAAAGCAAGCACTGTTAGGGGAGCAAGGTAACTAACAAGGAGGCCATCTGCTGGGCTTGCTGAATTTTTCACACCTATCTTTATGGTCCCACCTTTTATCAGTCTGTGCATCTTTTTCTCTCTCTTTTTATTTCGTTATTGGGGGATTAATGTTTTACAGTTGACAGTAAATACAATAGTTTATACGTACATAACATTTCTCAATTTTCCACACAACAGTACAACCCCCACTAGGTTGCCATCAGGACCTGAACTCCCTCTCTCCCCACCACTCCAGAGTCTTTTACTTTGGTGCAGTACACCAATTCCAGTCCAGAGTCTGCTTAGTGTTTTCTCTTCTGATCTTGTTTTTCAACTTCCTCCTGAGAGTGAGATCATCCCATATTCAACCAGAAGGTTTCTGACTTATTTCACTTAACATGATTTTTTCAAGCTCCATCTAAGATGGATTGAAAACAGTGAAATCACCATTTTTACTCTGAAAATGTCCAATAGTTCTAGTTTATCTCTTCATTTAGCTCCTTCGTTTCTTTATTGATTTTCTGCCTGGATAATGTGTCAAGTTGAGAGAGTGGGGTGTTGAAGTCCCCTACTATTACTGTTTCTGTTAATATATTGCTTTTTCAGTAGATGTTTGATGCATTTAGATGGCTTCTCCTTGGGTGCATAGATGTTGATAATCATTAAGTCCTCTTGATTGATTGATCCTCTGAGCACTAAGTAATGTCCATCCCTATTTTTTTTTTCCCTTTAGGGCCATTGCTGGGCTTGGTGCCTGCACCATGAATCAACTGCTACTGGAGGCCATTTTTTCCCCCTTTTGTTGCTCTTGTTGTTGTGGCCTCATTGTGGTTATTATTATTACCATTGTTGATGTTGTTTGCTGTCGGATAGGACAGAGAGAAATGGAGAGAGTAGGGGAAGACAGAGAGGGGGAGAGAGAGACAGACACCTGCAGACCTGCTTCATGGCCTGTGAAGCAACTCCCCTGCAGGTGGGGAGCCGGGGGCTCAAGCCGGGATCCTTATGCTGGTCCCTGCACCCTGCGCCACATGTGATTAACCCACTGTGCCACCGCCCGACCCCCATCCCTATTTTTTAAATTTTATTTATTTTAAAGTCTGTCATGTCAGATATGAGCATAGCTGTTCCCACCCTCCCCTTTTTGTGGTCCATAGGCTTGTATGGTGGTTTTCCATCCTTTCACTTTGAATCTGTGTTTGTCTTGTTGAGTTAGGTGGGATTCCTGCAGACAACATTTGTTGTATTTTCTGATCCATCTTCCTACTCTGTGCCTTTTAATAGGGGAATTGAAGATATTTTAATGTTATTTTTGTAGATTTTTATAGTATTCTGATATATGGCATGTTTATGGTGATCTGATTGTTTATAGGAGAACTTTCAGAACTGAAAGGGGCAGACTTGTTTATAGGAGAACTTTTCAGAACTGAAAGGGGCAGACTTGCTTATAGTTGATTCTTTCAACTGTTGCTTGTCTGAGAAGGTTTTGATGCCTCCATCTAGTCTGAATGACATTCTAGCAGGATATAGTATTCTTGATTGAAAGCCTTTTCCATTCTCTTCTGGCCTGTAGTGTTTCTGTGGAGAAATCTGCTGCTAATTTTATGGGTTTTCTTCTGTAAGTGACTCTTTGTTTTTCTCTTGAAGCCTTCAGGATCCTTTCTTTATCCGTATTCCTTTTCATTCTAAATATGATGTGTCTTGGTGTTTTAAGTCTGGGTTGATTCTGTTTGGGACCCTCTCAGCTTCTTGAACCTTTATGTGTTTTATGTTGTCTAGACTGGGGAAGTTCTCAGCTATTATGTCCTGTAGAATGCTTTCTTCCCCTGCCTCTCTTTCTTCCTCAGGTAAGCCTACAATGTATATATTATTTCTTTAAGTCATCCCATAGGTCTCTGCTGTTGTTTTCAGTATCTCTTTTTGAGATCTCTTACTACTTTTTTAGTTGTCTCTAATTCATCCTCAATCTTGCTAATTCTGTTTTGAGCTTCATTCTATTCTCTCTCCCCTTTACTGTTTTTTTGTAGTTTATCTAATTTTGTTACCCTCTTCTGATACTGTTTTAGCTTGTTCAGCTAGTAGTGTTGTTAGCTCAGCTATTTCAGTTTTCAGCTAATTACCTTGAGATAGTGCTTTCTTTTAGAGTCTCATTTGTTGTTTCTGCATTTCTGATGACCTTTCAAACTCATTCCTCACTCCTGTGACTAATACCATAGCTAGTGTTTGGATGTTGATCTCATTTTCCTGTGTTTCTACCTGTGGGGGGCTTTTAGCTGGATTTTTGTCTTGGTTCTGTTCTTCAATGTTTCTCCTTGGTTTAACCACTATTATTGTGTTATGAGGTCCTTCTTTTAGTATTTTTCAGTCCATTGATCACTCTTGCCTGGATTGACTTGTATCTAAGTAAGGTTCTTAAAGAGTTCACAGTTGTGGAAATAACAGTTGTCTCAATGTTATCTCAATCCCTGAGTTGAAACACAGTGGCTGTTAAAAGCCCCTTTTCTTTTTTTCCCCTGTAGGCTATGGTAGCTGAAGGCTTTTTACCTATAAGTATTTTTTTTTTTTTTTGCTTAATCACTCACTTCTGACAAAGAGATAAATCAGGGTGGGGAGAGATAGCACAGTGGTTATGCAAAGAGAGTCTTACACCCCAAGGATCCAAAGCTCTGGGCTCAATTCAGCTTCTCTGCCAAACTTGGCAGCACTGCTGGGCCCTGTGCGTTTCTAAACAAGTCCCGTTTATAGTTTAGGTTCTGAGGCAATTATTCACCATATTCTCATCAGGAGAACAATGTGGAAAGGCTCCCATTATACAGCCCATAATTATGTCACTGGGGTGTAGATCTTCTCCTGAGTTTTCTGGTCAGTTCTCTGCCCCCCAGTGTCAGCACAGGGCCTTCTCCCTGCTGCTGCAGACTCTGAGGGCAGTAGCAATGGAGACTCAGTTGCATTTGGTGAGTCTTAAGGGGTCCTCTCCTCCCTTCAGCAGTCTTTTATTGGTAAAACAGACTGAAGGTGGCTCCTCAACTGGCAGACTGCCAAGCTGTTACCAGCTGTTCAGGAGTAGATATGGGCTTTTAGCCCCAGGAATCTCTCCTTAGGCTCCTCTCTGTCCATGAGCCACACGTGTTTTTACTCATCGGTGACTTGGTGGGTTCCCAAAGTAGTCCCAGTCTCGTCTTGTTGCAGTCTCGGGTGATCTTTGATATTCCTTGTTCTTTAGAGAAGTTTCTCAGCTGGGCAGAGCTGGAGGTCTAGGCAGAGTTGTGGTCTCTGGATGCTCTGGTTATTTGGTGGGTTCCCAAAGTAGTTCTTTAAAAAATTTTTTTTATTATCTTTTTATTTACTGGATAGAGACAGCCAGAAATCAAGTGAGTGATAGAGAGGGAGAGAGACAGAGAGACACCTGCAGCACTACTTCACCACTTGCAAAGCTTTCCCCCTGCAGGTGGGACTGGGGGCTCAAGCCCGGGTCCTTGCGCATTGTAATACGTGCGCTCAACCAGGTGTGCCACCATCTGGAGCCCCAAAGTAGTTTTAATCCTATCTTGTTGTGGTCCCAGGTCCTTTGATATTCCTAGTTGACTGAGGAGAGAAGAGAAACGCAGTTGCTGCTACTCTGTAGCCCCTTAGTCTGTGCATCTTAATGACTCAGGATACACATGTCTTCAGTTGAGTTCCAGCCTGCTGGGGAACTTGGCTACTTTGATCAGGGGTCTCAGGCTTTCTAGGAGCTCATCTGGAAACCAGTTCAAAGAATGGGTTTCTCCCCCCAGGGATCACCAGGTCCTTTTATTGGGAGAGGGTGTGAACCTCACCAGCTTCATTTTCTTCTGGTGATTCTTTAAGAATTGAGAAGTGCTAGCTGTGGTATTTCTACCATAAATGAAAGGCATTCCCTGTTGAGGGTGGTTAGTACTGTTGGGGTGTTGCCTAGCTGCATATACTTGCCCAGAGCTACATCTCATCTCTGTGGTGGTTTGGGCTGCAGACTGTGCTTACCCGGGTACTTGCTTAGATTTTAGAGGCCCAAGTAGGCCTGCCTGATTGGAATAAAGGGCCTCTCCAGTCATGGGATAAATTTATTATTATTATTTTATATAAATAATATTTTTATTTATTTTGGACAGAGATAGAGAAATTGAGATGAGAGAGAAAAGAGGAGAGAAGAAGGGAGAGGGAGGAGAGGAGAGAGAAAGGAGAGAGAGAAGAGAGATCTGCAACACTTTTACCACTCATGACACTCCTTCCTGCAAGTGGAGACTGGGGTCTTGAACCCAGGTCCTTGGGCACTTTAATGTGTAGATTTTAATGTGTTCTCCACAACCCACCTGTAAACGTTTTATATGCATATATTTTATGTAAGTTAATATATATTTTAAATATTCATACTTATTTTTCTGCCAGGTGCATATCTATTTTGTTGATTCCTTTACAGAACTAGCTTTTGGCTTTATGAGTGCTGTTTATTAGTTGTTAGATTTTAAAAATTATTTTCTGATTTTTCTTAACTATTTCCTTCCTTCACCTTTCTTTGGGTTTTTTTTTTTTTTAGCCTTTTCTTTCTTTATTTCTTTTCTTCTTTTATAAAGACAATCTTCCTATGCATGGACAAACACCTACACATTCTTCTTTTATCATGTTTTTATTTATTCCCTTTTGTTGCCCTTGTTTTATTGTTGTAGCTATTGATGTCATTGTTGGATAGAACAGAGAGAAATGGGGAGAGGAGGGGAAGACAGATGCACTCTGGGTCCCCTGCTCCCCTGGCCACTGACGGCAAGGGTCAGAGTGGCCCCTCGGGAGTCCTGGGGTAACTCAGTGTGTCGGGGGCGATGTGTATGGAGAGACGAAAATCACAGACTCATTCAGCTCCAGAAATGGCCTCAGAAAGGTGAGAGGCTTGTTTATTGAGAGAGAAAGCAGGCAAATTATACCCATTGCACAGGGAGAAGGTTAAGGTTAACCCAAACACAAAGCAACACAATACATAGTCACATTTTGACCTACAAACTGTTTGATCACAAGTGGAAAGTTAGCATACAAGGTTTGAGCATGAGCTTCACAATACATATTTCCCTGGGGGTAAATTACAGGCACCTCAGGGCGAGGGGTGGAGGGGGGGTTTGAGTAACGGGAGTTTGCGGTGATTTTTCAAGTTTGGCCAAATACAATGTACTACTGTGTTCATGGCCTTTGATTTAAGGGGAGAGAAGGGTATGTGCAGGAAGGTAGCCCCCATTCCGGAGAAGCCATTCATCATTAGTTCAGGAGGTCAGGGAACCTGCCCTTGTCTCCATCCAAAGGGAGAACTGGGGGTCAACCCGCTTGGATCTCATGGAAACAATGGCCTGGACTTTCTGAGACACTGGGCCCATCCTCCAACAGACAGAGAGGAGGAGAGAAAGATAGACACCTTCAGACCTGCTTCACCATTTGTGAATCAACTCCCCTGCAGGTGGGGAGCTGGGGGCTCGAATAGGGATCCCTGTGCTGATCCTTATGCTTTGTGCTTAACTCACTGTGCTACTGCACAACTCCCTACTTTCTTTTCTTAATGAGGAGAGCATATATAATTTATCTTACCACTTTTGAATACATACACTTAAGACAATTTCCTTTAATAGAAATTTTTCTGCATCTAAAATATTTCAATATATATGTATATATAGTGATTTTTATTGTTCAGTTAATAATAATAATAATAAACCACAGTGATGACTTTAAGTGGTAGGATAGCAGTTGTCCAAACCAGTCACCTGTATGATTTTACTGTCAAAGAAACCAAAATGCCTCTAAAGTTTCATCTAGAATTTTCTAGAATCATATTGTCTAATGAATATTGATTAACCCCCCCCACAAAAATCACAGGAATATAATTGTCTTAATTTTTTTAAGAGTGTTCTTGTTTTCTCACTGAATCCAGAGCACGTCAGGCTTCTATTTTATATTCCCAAAGGCTTTCACTTGAGGAAGCAGAGCTGGCTCTGAGCTCCAGATGAGTTTGAGATTTCTGGAGAATTAGACTCTTTCTCAGGTCTTCTTTTCCTCCTCCATGTGTTAAGACTCTGCCAGAGCCTGTGGCTATTAAAGCCCATTTCTTTCAAGGAAAGTTAAAAAAAAAAAATCTAGTGTGTATTCAATTCCATCACATCCTTTTGTTACTTTTCCCTTGCCTTTCTCTTTCTCAACTTGAAAAAAAAATTGCACTTTCAGTAGAAAGCCCAGGATAACCTGCCTGCACTGCTCACCAGATGTGAGTCCTAAGAGGCTCCATGTCTCTGCTCTGGAAGCATACACAGGAACCCAGAGGCATTCTGGAACTTAGGAGTGACCCTGGTGCTTCAGCAGTTTCTTCTTCTCCACCACTAGTCGCAAGGCTTGAAGGAGTCTGTCTTTGTTGTTCAGGATGTTATACTCAGAGAGTTTCACCAGCTTGTCAAAGGCAGCTTCTGTGTATGTCAGCTCCTTGGTGGCATAGGGAGTTTTGGGGCTGTAGATGTCAACCTGGCCCAGCTCCAGTTCCTCAGGACTTCGCTCCACACCTGAAGGCAGCAGAGAACATGCATTATCTTTTTTCTTTTATTTTAAGAAAAAGTGAGGAGGGGTGTATTAATAAGATGCTTGCCTCCTGTACACATGGAAGAGACCCAGAAAAACTGAGTTACTCACCATATGGTCTCATAGCTTGGTGAATTCATACAACATTGGGGAAAAGAAAGAGAAGATGACAGACAGGGCACTGCAAAATAATTTAAGTTTTACCTTATTCAGAGACTAGATTTTTCCTGGTAGAAATTATTAAGGGTGATGTCTACATGCAAATATTATATGATTGTATAAGTATAGTTTCACACTTGTAGATATATGTTTATATGACTTACTCTACCCACGATCACAATTTTATACAACATTGCTTAAAGTAACATTTCTGTATCTTTCTAAAGAGCCTACCCATGCATAAGTGCATAAAAACAAATACAAGGGACCAGCTAGTGACTGGTAAAGTGCACCACATGTAAGCATGTGCAATCAGTTCAAGTCCCTGACCTGAAGGGGAGAAGCTTCACAAACAGTGGAACAGTGCTGCAGGTGTTTATCCTCTCTCTCCTATCTCTCCGTCTCTCAGCCTTTACCAAAATAATGGCTGTAGAGAACAGTAGAGTTGTGTAGTCACCAAGCTCCAGTGATAATCCTGGCAGTCAAATAATAACAACCACCAATCAACCAACCAACCAGACAAGAAATGTGCACAAATATGCATGCACACACATGCACGCATAGCTCTAAGTTCCTCAGGGGCGAGGTACAGTTCATTCATGCTAAGATAGCTTTTTTAAAAATTTTATTTATTTATTCCCTTTTGTTGCCCTTGTTGTTTTATTGTTGTAGTTATTGTTGTTGTTGTCGTCGTTGTTGGATAGGACAGAGAGAAATGGAGAGAGGAGGGGAAGACAGAGAGGAGGAGAGAAAGATAGACACCTGCAGACCTGCTTCACCGCCTGTGAAGCGACTCCCCTGCAGGTGAGGAGCCGGGGTTCGAACCGGGATCCTTATGCCGGTCCTTGTGCTTTGCGCCACCTGCGCTTAACCCGCTGCGCCACAGCCTGACTCCCGCTAAGATAGCTTTAGCACCAACCTAGCAGAAGGGTGTAGTAGGATGCCAGTAAATGTGGAGAGACTAAAAGAATGAAGGTTAGATTGCCAGCTCATGGCAGAGTGACTGACAGTCAGCCTGGTCTCCCTGCTGGTTAGACCAGAAGGCTGCACACATCTAACATCAGGACTTTTCAACCCCAGGTGGAGGGATCTGAGGTTGGAGGTTGATTTACCTGGAGCCTTGTACTTTTGGAAAGTGTCATTGATGAGTGGGAAGAACATCACAATGGGGGCTTCAGGCTCCTGGGAATTCTCCATCAGGTAGCACTCCTTGAGACTGTCTTCCTCCCCTTCCAGTTTGTATTTGGGGAAGGGGATCTTCTGTGTGATGCAGTATTCACAGGTTTGTTTCATGGGCTAGAAGAGCACAGAAGGATACTCAGTGTTAGGTTTTTTTTTTTTGCCAGCAAGTTTACCCTTGGGGCTCAATGACTCCACTGTTCCTGGTGGTCACATTTTCCTTTATTTTTAATAGAAGGTGAGAGACATAAATAGAGAGGAAAAAGGAGAGAGAGATAGATAAACACGCACTGCTTTGTCACTCAAGAAGCTTCTCAGGCACTCTTATGTGGTGACCAGTAGTCTCAACCCAGGTCCTTGCAAACCTACTGGCTTCCAGCAGAGAATTGTCAGCCACAGGGGTGGATAAGAAACACAGTAGAAGGAGCTGTGCAGTAACACAGTGGGTTAAGTGCACATGCGTGAAGTGCAATGACCAGTGCAAGGAACTCGGTTCGAGCCCCCATCTCCCCACCTGCAGGGGGGTTGCTTCACAAGTGGTGAAGCAGGTCTGCAGGTGTCTATCTTTCTCCCCCCCACCCCGTCTTCCCATCTCCTCTCGATTTCTCTCTGTCCTATCCAACAATAACAGCAATGGCAACAATAATGACAACAACAACAATAAACAATGAGGACAACAAAAGGGGAAAAAATGGCCTCCAGGTGCAGTGGATTTGTGGTGCAGGCACCAAGCCCTAGCAATAATCCTGGAGACAAAAAAAAGAAACACAGATTCAACATCCTGATTTCCCCAACTAAAGGCTTCACCTACCTAGTACTATATATTTTTTAAGACAGAAGTCTGGTGTGTGTTTAATTGAAAACTCCTTTCCCCAAACAAAATAGTCAGAAGCTCTTTCAATTATGTTTCACCCACAGACTGGGGCAGGTATCTGTGCTAGACTGTGGGTGATGGGAGTTGAACCACAAAGAGTCAGGACTGGTTGGACCACCTATGTAGATTTTGAACCAACAAGTTTGCCTCAGTACTAGAAAGGGTACCTTTGTAAATATGACTCAATAGAAAGAATGTGGACCTTGTTGGAAACCCCTCAGTTCTTCCATCTGCTCCACATTTATTGGTGAAGTGATCTGAAGCCAACTATACACCCACAATGTGCTTCAGTTTTAGCAGCTGTACTCTCCTTACATTCACACTCTCTCTCCCTGGATATAGAATATGACTGTATTAAAGTAGACTAAAGATCAGTTTCTTTTCTACAAAAGGCTAGAGCTTTTCAAAAGCAATAAATAAATAAGTAAACATCTCTGGTCTATTTTCTTTGCTTTAATTACACTGACAGTCATTATTTCATGGGGAAGGTGAATTCTGATTGTTTTTTGAAAACATTGCATTTTCAAAAATTTGGAAAACACAACTCTTTTTTTAAAATTAGATATGACAGAGAGAAACTGGTCTATACTAAGGTTAGTATTATTATTATTATTTTGCCGGGGCATGGTGCCTACCACTGGCCTGTCTGCCTGCCTTCTTTTCTTTTTCTGACAGGGTAAAAGACAGAGAAGTGGAGAAAGAGACAGAGAAGAGACACTTGTTGCAGTGCTTCAACCTCTTGAAGTTTTTCCTCTACTGGTTGGAACTGAGTTAAAATGTGGGTTCTTCTGCATAATAAGGTGTGCGAACCACCAAATGTTAAGGTTGCTTATTTGCTTATTTATTGTCATTGGGGTTATTACTGAGCCAGTACAATGACTCTACCATTCCCACCTGCCATTTCTTTCCTGATAGAGACAGAAAGAAATGGAAAGGAAGAAGGAGATAGGAGAGAGAGACAGCTCCAGCACTGTTCCAGTACTCATGAAGCTTCCCCTCTGCAAGTGTGTACTGGGAGACTGAATCCTGATCACTGCTTAAATTAAAGGTTATAAAAAAACACCCCCTTTTTTTTTAAGCTGAAGAATTACCACCTATGGCAAATTCTGAGATGCAAGACTGAAATGGGAACTAGCTAAGTGAGTGCCAGCTGGCTTCCCCCTGAGCTTTGCCAGTCTAACCACAGGCAGGCTGGTCAGCTTGAGTTTCTTTGATGCTAAGTCTCAGAGCCTGGGTGGCACTGCATGCTCTCCTTCCCCCTAGTTGGTACTTATCAGGTTCCTCCTCAGAGAGGTGCCAGGCTCCTGCTCAGGGTTAATCTTTCTTTGCCCCACTTGCCTTGGTCTGGGATCCTGCAGAGTAATTGAGGTGGATAATGAGGTCGACTTTTCTCTCAGGCCTGAGGAGGGGTGGATAGCTGGAGTTGATGAAAAATGCTGTGTCCAGCAGGCACAAGTGGTTCTCAGACTCTGTCAGCTGGTTTGGGAAGCCATCTAGCACTGTGTCTGAAAGTCAAGGTTTCCAGTTATCCTTATGTCTTACTGCACTGGTCTCAGTGATGTCAAAGGAACCTGGAGGGGTAGTGTCTCTGCATGGAGGAGCCATTTCACTTCTGTCTGAGCCTCCAGTCCTCCCCTTCTACTTGGCCCACTGAGTGTTAGTTCCCCTCCAAGTTGTGCGATGACCATTATCTTGGATTTCTTCTTGTAAAGATAGAGATGAAGTAGAGAGAATGAGAAGGAGAGTGAGTGAGTGAGTGAGAGAGAGAGAAAGTAAAAGAGATCACAGCACCAAAATTTCCTTCAGTGCATTGGGGACTGGGTATGGTCCTGGGCTGTGCACATGGCAAAACAGCACAATATCCAAGTAGGCTACTTCAGTGGCACTCTTGGGGGTTTTAGTGCATCTTTTCTAGAATCTTAACAGAGAGCTCTTGACAACTTAGACAACCATAGAGCTAAAACTGCCTTGTAAGTTAATGCTAACACATGGCTGGAGCCTTTTCTGTACCAGGAGGATGAGGACTGGTAGGCCATCTGCTGGCCATGACCAAACAAAACAGCAAAGACAAGTGGAACATTTTTGAAGCTGCCAGCTAAACTATAAAAACAAAAAAACAGACTTGGGAGGAGGGAGAGAACTGGGGAGGAGAAAATCAAAGCAAAACAAAACAACAACAAAAAGTTTTAGGCTGGGAGTCGGGCAGTAGCACAGCGGGTTAAGCGCATGTGGTGCAAGGACCGGCCTAAGGATGCCAGTTCGAGCCCCCGGCTCCCCACTTGAAGGGGAGTCGCTTCACAGGCGGTGAAGCAGGTCTGCAGGTGTCTGTCTTTCTCTCCCCCTGTCTTCCTCTCCTCTCTCTATTTCTCTCTGTCCTATCCATGACAACAACAATAACAATAATAACTACAACAATAATAAAAAAAGCTCTAGACTGGCAAGGTAGCTCATTTAGACAGTATGATGCTTTGCCAGGTGCACAATCCAGGTTTGAGCTCAACCCCTACTGCATTGAAGGAAACTTCAGTGTAGTAGTTTCTCTCCCTTTTTGTCTCTATCTTAAAAAAAAGTCAGGCAACAGATGAGTGGCTGAGCAAGTTGTGGTATATATACACAATGCAATACTACTCAGCTATTAAAAATGGTGACTTCACCGTTTTCAGCCGATCTTGGATGGACCTTGAAAAATTCATGTTATGTGAAATAAGTCAGAAACAGACGGATGAATATGGGATGATCTCACTCTCAGGCAGAAGTTGAAAAACAATATCAGAAACGAAAACAGAAGTAGAACCTGAAATAGAATTGGCATATCTCACCAAAGTAAAAGACTCTGGGGTGGGTGTGTGGGGAGAATACAGGTCCATGAAGGATGATAAATGACATAGTGGGGGTTGTATTGTTAAATGGGAAACTGGGGAATGTTATGCATGTACAAACTATTGTATTTACTGTTGAATGTAAAACATTAATTTCCCAATAAAGAAATAAATTTAAAAAAAAGTCAGGGCCAGCAAAATAGCTCACGTGGATAATGTGCTGTTTTGCCATATGAATAACATCCCACTACACTGAAGGAAGCTTTGGTGCTCTGGTGTTTTTCTTCCTTTCTCAACATCTCTCTCTTTCTATGTAGAAAAAAAGAGTCATCCTGGAGTAGTGAGGCACCAGTGAAGACAAAACAAAACAAAACAAAATAGCAGCAGCAACAACAGAAACTCAAAATTTAAGACCCAGTTCTGTCACTTGCCATTTTGGTTCTTGAGCTGTCTATGCCTGCCCATCTCCAGAGTTATCATTCACATTAGATGGTGCCTCCAGACTGAGGACTGGTAAAATAGCTCACTGGATAGTGTGTTGCTTTGCCATGTGAATTTGAACCATGGTTCAAGTCCTGCCCCCACTGAATTAAAAAAACCTTTGGTGTTGTGGTTTCTCTGCCTCTCTCTTTTGTTTAAAAAAACAAAAGTATGGGTAGGAGATAGCACGATGGTTAAGCAAAAGACCTTTGTGCCTGAGGCTCAATTCCCAGAACTACCATAAGGCAGAGCCAAGCAGTACTCTGGTTTCTTTTTCCCTCCCTCCCAGCAAAATAAGACAATTTTTAAAAAACTGATCTAGAGCACAAAAACAGAAAGTCAGGACTTCAACATTGACACAGTGGGATTGTGGTAGAGATTGTGCATTAAGCTGCTAAATTAGATGCCATTAATTTAACCCACACACAGTTTCACCATGACTCCTGCCACCCGGATCAACAAACACAGCAGAAGAATGTTTCCATTTCTTTCTCCAGCACAGATATCTCCCTGATATCTGCTTCTTCTTCCTCCAAAGAGGGGCAGCTCCCAAGGAACAGTCAGGGAGTGAGGGGTAGGTACCTTTCCATGTGGAGAATTGGCTGTTCTGGAGGTAGTCATTGTGTAGCTGCAATCCCAGCAGGAAGTTGTGGAACTCAGATACAAAGGAGCGATGGGTGAGGATGTTGCGGAAAGTGTTGGACAGCCATGATCCAGGAATCACCACTGTGGTGTCTGGGACATTGGCATCACATTGGGGGATTTCAGGCAGGAGTGGCTCATCTTCTGCAGGGGAGAAGGGGGTGGAGGGCAGGTCACAACAGCTGGAGTCCTCACACTGCCCAGGCAAATTACTAAGAAGCTGCTCATCACCCAGGGGAAGCCATTATAGGTGCAGTTCATACTCTTTCCTTGCTCTTAAGGCCCTGACTTGGAGCCTAGAGAACCCAGGTAAGAGACACAGAACAGGGTCAGGGAGTGGTGCTAACAGGTGAGGACGCGTAACAGAGAGAGAACCCAGGAGAACAACCTTCATCTGTGCTCAGAGACTGTTTTCTTCTATAAGTTCCCTGTCTGCCATTCAAGTCTGCAAAGCTTCCTGCATGTGGATCCACTCCCCCTGACTAGGCCAGAGCAGCTCCTCCATCCCTTTACACTCTCACCCTCTCACCCCCCCACCCCCTGCCAAACTTGTGACTGGCCTTCAGCATTGTGTTTCCACCTGCTGTCAGTCTTCCTTCCAGGCAAGAAGACCTTTTAATCATAGCTGCCTACCTGCACATCTGTTCCCCAGGGGTGTGATCAAACAGGTGGCTGGCTGGTCCTCAGTTTAGGACCTCTCTACCTAACCCATCATTCCTGAGCCAACAGGGGAGCTAGGTGGTCACCCACCAATGTCGTGTACACTCTCCCTTGTCCACCTGTGGAAAAATTCTTCTGAGGTGTGACTCAGGTTCCAGGCATCAAGCAGGTTCAGGGAAAAGATGCTGCTCCATAGACCTAGGGAGAAGAGCCACTGGTGAGCATCTCTGCCCAGGCCCATCTGCATAGGCCTTGCTTTGGCAGTGATGCAACCTCAATATTGGGCTTCTCAGGGTGGAGGGATGGACTTTGACTTTTCTTTTACTACAGTGCAGCCTGACTCCTTGACCTTATCAGTTCTTAGATCTGGGAGGCTCAGCCCCATCATTAGCTACTTGCTAATGATGACAAGCACAAACTATACAGTCAAGACCAGAGGTGTTTCCTTGCATCAGTTATATACTGGTTTAGTGTTTCCTTGCATCAGTTATATACTGGTTTAGTGCCTGGTGCCTGGTAAATGCCATGTTATATTTTAGCATGATTTTAAAATTCCACTCATCAGTGGGTTGGGTGGTGGTGACACAACCAGTAGAATGCACATGGTACCAAGTAAGAGACCCAGCTCTGGCTCCCATCTCTAGGGGTGGAAGCTTCATGAGCTTTGGAACAGTGCTTCAGGTTTCTTTTTCTCTTTCCTTATTTATCTCTGATTTTATTTTAAAAAAAGAAAGATAGATAAAAGGGAAGAAAATAGTACTAATAATACTTATATAACTTTTTTTCATGGGTTGACCCCAAAAGGTTGATAATTTGGCCAAATTATCAAGAGTTCAAGCTCAGAGCTCTTAACTACAAAATCTTGTCTAGTGTCATAGGTAATGGGGGCCTTTTGAGTTGGTGAAATAGAAGAAAAGGGACTTGAGTGGCACCTTCTGGGTCATGTTGTACTGAGCTAGATGGAAAAGGGTTGAAGATGTTATCTTTTTCAACTGCCCTTTTACTTTTTTTCTTCCTTTCTCTTTTTCTTTCTTTTTTTCTACCAGGGTTATTTTGGGCTCAGTGGCCTCCACTGTTCCCAGAAACCATTTTTTCCTCCCTTTTTCTCTGATAGAGGGTGAGAGACAAACAGAGAAGAGAGATACCTGAAGCAGTGTTCTAATGTTAGTAAATTTCCCACCTCCTTTCCTGTAGGTGGGAACCAAGGGTTTGAGTCTGTGTCCTCAGGCATGGTAACATGCGCTCTATATGTGCCACCACCACCTGGCTCCTTGGATGCTCTTTGCTGTATGTGGTTCAAATGCT
Source organism: Erinaceus europaeus (assembly GCF_950295315.1). Classification (NCBI taxonomy): domain Eukaryota; kingdom Metazoa; phylum Chordata; class Mammalia; order Eulipotyphla; family Erinaceidae; genus Erinaceus; species Erinaceus europaeus. The sequence goes on along the minus strand of NC_080177.1, from coordinate 46,493,582 downwards.
GACAGAGAGAACTATAGCATTGGGCATCATAGTTCAGGCCTTTGTACTAGGGAACCTGCTTTTGGAGGACACTAGGGTTGACTGGCTGGACCAGGCTCCCTCAAGGATTCTTCTATCACCTATCAGTACTTCTTTTATCCCTTAGCTCTCAGTGACTGGTTGGCCACTGGAACCAGGGAGAAAGGTTGGGGAGAGCTCTAACTCTTTCATTTCAGCCTGCCATTCCTGGTCTGGTTCTGAATGGATCCCAGAGAAACCACTGGAGATTAGGAGATGGAGAGTTCCCTTTGGCTACTACTCCCTTTGGAGGCTACTACTAGGACATTCTGGGTCCAGAGTATGTAGGGAGGTCAAGGAGGTCATCTTGTGATAGGTTAGGGGTCCCCTTCTGAGATGAGGGGTTGCTGGCAGACTCACTGGGTAGCCCAAATCAGCCCCTGCACATGGGATCATGGGCAGGGTGCTCTGAGGTTCCCCCAGTCAGGAGTCACCTAGCATGTAGCTTATCCTCGACTCTGGAATCCTCTTCATCAGGCGCCCCATGAAGAACTCGGAGCCGAAGAGCTCTGAAGGGATGTAGGCCCCATACTTCTGCAGGCCCACCTCATAGGGGGTGAACTCACACCACTCTGCACAGGAAACAGCATAGGTTATCAGTCACAAGCCCCCCCCCCCCCCCCCCCCGTTTCCCCAGCTCACACTAACCTAAACATGGAGGCTGAAGGTCCTTTTCAGGGGCCCAAGACTTTCTTCTGTTCTCTTTCTAGGACACAACTTTGCAACCTGCACAGTTTCTTCTTTTCTTAGGACCTCAAGGGAGGCCCAAAACCCACCCTGAAGCAGGGTAGGCATTACAGCCCCTGACTCTGGGAGGCTTAAGAAAAAGACTCTCAATTCTTGGAGTGGTGCAGTGGATGAAGTGTTGGACTTTCAAGCATGAGGCCCTGAGTTCTGTCCCTGATATCACATGTGCTAGAGTGAGGCTCTGGTTCTTCCTCCTCTGTCAATCATAGCCCCACCTGGGAAGTCAATGACCTGCCCATAGTCCTTTCATGTAGTAGGGAAAGAGGTGGTAAAGGCCATTCTTCGGCCATGTGCATGGCCTTTGATGACTGGCCAAGGTGGTTGAGAGGGATGAGTGTGCTGATGCCTTTGCCTGCTGAGAAGAGTCCCCAAGTAAACTGCCAGCTACCAGTATTACCTCTGAAATCCTGGTTGCTTACATCATCCTTGACATTGATTGTGAGGTAGATAGGCAGTGGGTTCTGGCCTCGACACAGAGCTTCCTGCTGCTGTGACAATTTGCATTCATTTCTCTGTGGGAAGACAACGTGGTTCAGGAGCAGAAGCAGCAATGCATTCTAGGGCTATGCATAATCAGGAAATAGTGTGTGGGGAGAGGGAGTGGTAGTCATATCCTGCTTCTGAGTTCAGTGGGCTGCTGTGTGGTCAGATCTGTCCTTAAAACGCATCTGGGGGGAAGGAAGTGGGTGGTGGTTCATCTGCTAAAGTGTACATGTTACTATGCATGAGGATCCAGGTTCAAGCCCATAATCCACACCTGCAGGGGGAAACCTTCACAAGTGGTGAAGCAGGGCTGCAGGTGTTGTCTCTCTTTCTCTCTATCTGCCTCTTACCCTCCATTTTTTTAAAGGTCAACAGGAAGTATGAAGTTGTGCAGGTAATGATCTCTGTTGATAATCCTGGTAGCAGAACACACACACACACACACACACACACACACACACACACACACACACGTATAAATAGCTAACAACTACTCAAAAGACTTTCAACCATCAAAGAGATAAAAAGAAAATAATCTGCTACCCTTTCTTCTTCTGATGTGAATTTAAAACACTCCTGACTCTTTTGGGAGTGGGGAGACAGCCCCAGGCTTGGAGTGAAGTTCTGTTTTGAAACTATGTCACAGTCAGAGTTGGTACCTCCTTGGGGCCTCTGTGACCAGAAAAGTCCAGGTGTTAACTGAGCTCACCCTGACATCCTGGACCATATCAGACCCAAGGTGCCTCATTGCTCTACTCTACCCTACCCTATGTGATTATAGCACTTACACTGCTGGTTCTCTTGTTTGGCACACACTGCTGAGATTATTGAAGCTCAGAGCAGGTAGAAAGATCCTGTTTAAGGATCTTTTTGAGAAGGAGCCCTATAGCTGTTCAACTGAAGGCAGTGCATGGGCTGAAGTCCTGTGCTCTGCAACTCATGGCTGAGTTTATGCCAAGGCTACATGTCCCAAGGAGCTGCCCCTAACCCATTACCAAGTGTGTCAGGGACTCCAAAGCAGGTCTGTTCTAGTGAGGTGCTGGACTCCCCTGATAGCCAATGGAGGTTAGAAGATGTTCCAAGGCACTAATGACCCATGCTCACACCCAGCTTTTCTCCCCTCTCTCCTTCACTTGGTGTCTGACTTGTATCACAAACTGATGTTTTTGCAGTCCTTTCCCAGTTCCTTCCCAAGTCTCACAGATATCATGGTAGAACTCAGCCCTTCCTGTGATATAAGGAATATATCTTCTGCAGTATAGGAATATACCTATAGTTTCAGCTGTATATATCTATACTATACCTCTAGTAAACTGTCAGCCACCATGGTATGAGGTAAATATATCTATACTATAGATATATTACTTATACCATGGAAGATATTCCTTATTTCACAGGAAGGGCTCAGTTCTACTTCAGGGAGTAGATGGAAAGACTACCCCACCAGGTCTCCCCATTGTGCACTGGGCACCTCATGGGTCCCCACCACCCAAGGGTGCATCCTTATGTCTAACTAAATCCCTTATGCTGAAAATCCCACTCCCTGTATCCCCTCCACCTTTGTATAAGGCTAGGCCCCAGATGAAGTTGCACACTAACCTTGTCCCCTAGACAGGCTTCGATCAGCAGGCCCCAGAAGTCTGTGAAGGTGATTTTGTAGCCTTCCTGGCTGCGCTGCCGGAGCTCCTCCCGGAACTTGAGGAGCTGATCTGGGAATAGGGCTGGCATTTTGTCCTTGACTACATGCCTCCGGGCCTCTAGGACAGCAGGCTCCAGGTTTTTGCAAGACCATTCAGGGTCACTGTACAAGGTAGCCATGGTCCTGGAGAGACCAGGCATAGATGAGAAAGCTGAGCCACTCACTTCCCTGATCAACCCCTGCTTTTGGCAGGCAGGTAGAGACTGCAGGAAGGTCATCGGAAACCCTTATCTGCCAGGAGAGGAGCCTTCTGGGAAGGATGGGGAGGGTTGCTGGGGAGCAGTAAGTGTATAATTGCTATAATTTCTTGGCAACCTGCATATGCCAGTTACAGTGTGTTTCTTAAAAGCAAGGATTCTGGAGGCCAGGTAGTTGGTGTGCCCCAGGCAGTACTGCCACTTATGCATGAGGACCTGGGTTCAAGCCCCTGGCCTCCACCTGTAGAAGGGAAGCTACATGAGTGATGGATTAGAGCTTCCTTCTCCTCTTCTTCTTCTGTTTTTCTTCTCTATTCTCTCTCTCCCCCTCCCCTCTCTCTGTCTCTCACCCTTCATTAAAAAGAGGGCAAGGATTCTGAGTCCACATATCCTGGGTTCCAAACCAATCCCTGACACTTAAGAGTTTTGTGATTTTGGTGAAGTTGCTTTAGCACTCAGTCTCCCCATCCTGTGGAATGGGGAGAATTATAATTATGCTTGCCTTATAGAGTTTTTGTGAGGATGACATGAACTTATGCAAAGTGGTAAGAAATGTACTTGATGGGACTGGTGGTGGCACACCCATACAGCACATATATTGCCATGAACAAGGACCTTGGTTCATTCCCTCTGTCCCTATCTACAGGGGGAAGTTTCATGAGTGGTACTGCAGGTGCCTCTCCTTTCTCTCTTTCAAAAAGGAAAGAAAGAAAGAAAGAAAGAAAGAAAGAAAAGAAAGAAAGAAAGAGAGAAAAGACTGTTGAGAGTTGTGGATTCCCAGTGACAAATTGGCAAAAAGAAAAGTCCCTGGCACCATGTAAGGGCAGCTGAACCTGTTCCACCCCCAGCCTCTGTAGGCCTGGAACAGACTGAGAGAGGGAACTTCAGCTTTCTGGCAGAGTTGCTGCTAGTGGTTCACTCATGGGTAATCACAGTGCCACTCATTTCCTGTTTAACCCATCACTGCCCAGCAGATCTGGTGTGTTTGGTGCTGCTCATGCACCTAGTACTGGGAGAGCCTCTCACTACACCACACAAGGTCATGCTATTGCTATGTATACTTCACAGAGCTAGGAATGGAAAATCAAAGTTAAGTTATATGCCCAACTGTAAGTAGTAGTGTTGGCCAGGTTCATGAATTAGTCTACTTTAGGTAAGGGCAGAGTGTCCCCAGAAATTCCAGACTGGCCTGGCCTCACTCAGGCATCAGCGCTTGGCTCCTTACCAGGTGGCCCCTGATAGGCCGGTGATGTAGCTGGCACAGTTGAGCATGTTCAGCTTCTGCAGCCCTAGCAGGTGGCCATACATGGCAGTCATGGATCTGGTTCCACCCCCGGTGGCCATGATAGCTATCAAGGGGACCTGGAAGCATATGAGTAGACCACTGGGGCAATTCTGGCAGAAAACTCAAGAGGAACAAAGCTCATACAGACTATGGAGGAAGGAAAGCAGGCAAGAGAGCACAGAGCTAGGCATGAAGTGACTCCATGGCACCTTCCACAGAGTAACAGGCCTCCAGTGGGTCTGAAATTATAACTGAGCACCATTCCTCATGGTTGCGATCAGAAAGTGGTTTTGGAGCCTTACAGACTGGGTGAAGTCATGACTGGAGCACTTTTAACCTAGACCTTAGATGATGAGGTTGGGGTCCAGAGGGATGGGTGGCCTTCTCAAAGAATACAGCTAGTGTCCCCAGTGGCTGCAAATCAAAGCCTTTTGTAGAGGGGTTTGACAGAAAAGTATCAGACCTGGGGTTTATACCATGAGTGTTTGGTGTAGGTAAATCACTCTTTGATTTTTGATGTAGGAATGGGCAGGATTACAACCTCTGCTTTATAACAATGTAGGCTTTAGAAGCTCTTGGATTTCCTTAAAGATGGGTTCATAGGGCAGGCAAATAGCTCACTTGATAAAGTACACATGTTACCAAATGCAAGAACCAGGTTTCAAGCCCCCAGCTCCATCTGCAGGGGAGAAGCTTCCTTGAGCAGTGTTTCAGGTGTCTTTTTCTGTCTCTTTCTCTGCTTCACTGTGTGTCTATGTCTCTTACCCTCTACCCAAAAGAAAAGAAAAGGAAAAAAAATAGTTTACAGGAATGGTGAAGTTGTGTAAGTACTGAGCCCCAGCAATAAGCCTGGTGGCAAAACAATAGAGATGAGAGGGACATATATGGAGAGAGGGAGAGGGAGAGGGAGAGGGAAAGAGAAGAGAGACTCTGACTCAGGCTTTTGGGGGTATGTGGAAGGTGGGGAGCTATAAATATTTTCTGTACTGTAGAAAGGAGAACATCTTGTCTCCAGCAAGTATCAGCCACCTCAGGACCTGTTATTGTAGGGAGGGATGCTGGGGCTCCTTCCTTTGTCTCTATTTTCTCTCCTCTTTTCTTGTGAACACGCAGCTACATATCCTAGGTACCTGGGCCCTCACCAATAAGAACTACCTGGAAAGGTAGTGTCTGGACTGCCCTGAAGGGCATAGACAGGGTGTGGCACTGGAAGGATAAGATCAGCTTGGAACAACATTGGACACAGACTGACAGAATTCTGCTTACCCACCTCATCCTCCTGCAGGACTTCTTCCAGCTGCAACACCTCCTTTAGAGCCTCTGCAACCACCACCTTCCGCTTCCATAGGAATTCCTGCTCGGCTTCACACAGGGTGAAACCCAGCCGCACATCCAATGGCTGGGAGCTGTGGGGATAGAAGGCCTCAACTAAGTAGACTTGTAAACACATGACTGGACCCAGACCTCTGTGGCCTTGGCTTTCAGATTTTTCATCTGTAGAATAGAGCCCATAAGAGTTCCCAGAAGATGGTGGACTGAGAAGCTGCTAGTGGCTTGAGCTCTGATCACACCTTCCGGAAATGGCAGGATTTTCTGCCTTTAGTAGGCCAGTCAATAAGGGGTCCTAGCGGTGACACCAAGGAGGTGACTATAACTTAATTTGGGTTAAGAAATAGAGTAGAAAAAAAGGGGGAAATTTTTTTTTCCATTTAATTATAAAGCACACCTCCTCCCCCTCCCCACCCCCCCATAACCAGTCCCTGGGGACCAGCTCCTAGCAGGCTCCCTTGCTGAGCTTCTGTCTTTACCAAATTCCTGTCCCACCAGGGAATATCATTCATTTTAAGTCTATACCCTTCTGAAACCTCTGGCCTTTTTTTTCTTTCTAAGTAGACAACCCCCCCCTCACCCTGCATAGCTAATTAAATAATTAAAAATAAATAAATAAATAAAATCTTTTCTTTCACCACTTTTTTTTTAACATTCTTTTTTTTTGTAATTTTATTTATTTATCTTCCCTTTTGTTGCCCTTGTTGTCTTTTTATTGTTGTTGTAGTTGATGTCGTCGTCATTGGATAGGACAGAGAGAAATGGAGAGAGGAGGGGAAGACAGAGAGGAGGAGAGAAAGACAGACACCTGCAGATCTGCTTCACCGCCTGTGAAGCGACTCCCCTGCAGGTGGGGAGCCGGGGGCTCGAACCGGAATCCTCATGCCGGTCCTGCGCTTAGCGCCACCTGCGCTTAACCCGCTGCGCTACCGCCCGGCTCCCTCACCACTCTTTTATGACTGTTCTTTTTCTTATATATTTTTTTTATTCTCTCTCTTTTTTTACTTCTTTTTCTCATTCTTGTCATCCTTTCTTCCTTAATCCTACAGCTTCCAAAGCCACAGGCCCCAGCCCCCACACCACCAAACAGTGTGCTTTTTTGAATTCACTGATACACATTTGGGAATTATTTTGGGGAAGAATTCTGACTCAGTGTGGACTCTCACTGTGAGTGTCTCTGCTCTTTAATTACAGCTCTTTTTCTTCTCTTTTCCCTTTTCTCTCACTTGTCTCTTTTTTCTTTTTCTTTTTTTTTATCTTGTCATATACTTCTTACTTCCTTCTTCTTCGCCTTTCTGAATTTGTGAATTATTTGGGGGAAGAAATCTGACTCAGAGTGGCCTCTCTATGTGTGTATACCTGCTCTAGTTCCCTTTCCCCTCTTGTTACCCCTAGAATATACAGTAGATAGTAGATTTGTATAACTGTCTATTCTTGCTATCCCTTCTTTCTTTTCTCTTTCTTCTTCACTGGGATTTGGTTACTATTTTTTCACAGACTGGAGAAATTGTTTGGCTAACTTATAGTGATTAAACTGCTTCAATACTTGCTTCAGTTGCTACTGTAATTCCTGAGGTTGGTGAATGCGATTGTCATAAAGGTATTTAGTACAGTGTTGCTTGTGCTCAAAACACAACAACTGAGGAACAACAGAGCATAAAAAAGAAACACATAAATAAAAAAAATGGGTAGGTCAAAAACAAATAAAACTGCTACTCCAATGAATGAAGACAATAGCCCAGAAGAAACTACAAATCAGCCAGAAGTAACTATAGATAAGAAAAGTATGCAAGCAGTAATAAACTTATTAATCACAGAAATGAAAACAACATTGGAGGAAAGGAATGGCAGTATTAGGGAAACAACAGTTGAGACCCCCAAGGAAAATACTGATTATCTTGAGGCAATTAGAGAACTGAAAGCTGAAATAGCTGTAATGAAGAAAGAAGCTGAGGCAAGGGAAAGCAGACTAACAGAAGCAGAAAACAGAATTAGTCAGACAGAGGATGAGTTAGAGAAAATGAAGAAAGAGGTGAAAGAGCTTAAAAAGAGATTGAGAGACACTGAAAACAACAACAGAGACATATGGGATGATCTCAAAAGAAGTAACATTCACATAATTGGCCTGCCAGAGGAAGAAAGAGAGGAAGGGGAAGCAAACATTCTAGAGGAAATAATAGAAGAAAACTTCCAGACCTGAATAACAGAAAGGACATCAAGATTCAAGAGGCGCAGAGAGTACCAAACAGAATCAACCCAGACCTGAAGACACCAAGACACATCATAGTCACAATGAGAAGTAGTAAGGATAAAGAAAGGATCCTAAAGGCTGCAAGAGAGAAACAAAAAGTCACATACAAGGGAAAACCCATAAGATTATCTGCAGATTTCTCCACTCAAACTCTAAAAGCTAGAAGAGAATGGCAAGATATCTATCGAGCCCTGAATGAAAAAGGGTTTCAACCAAGGATAATATATCCTGCTAGACTTTCATTCAAACTAGATGGAGGGATCAAAACCTTCTTAGACAAACGACAGTTAAAGGAGGCAACCATCACCAAACCGGTCCTGAAAGAGGTTCTAAAAGACCTCTTATAAACAAGAACATCACTATAATACTGGCAATATATCAGAGCAAACGAACAAAAAAATTTTTTTGAACAATGGCACTACAATACATTAAATCCATAATATCAATAAATGTCAATGGCTTAAACTCACCCATCAAAAGGCACAGATGGGGGGGGTGGATCATAAAACATAATCCAACCATATGCTGCTTGCAAGAATCCCATCTGTCACAACAAGATAAACACAGACTTAAAGTGAAAGGATGGAAAACTATCATACAGGCTAACGGACCACAAAAAAGGGGAGGAACAGCCATTCTCACCTCAGACATGATAGATTTTAAATTAAATAAAGTAATAAAAGATAGGCAAGGACACTACATAATGATTAGAGGATCAATCAGCCAAGAAGACTTAACAATCATTAACATCTATGCACCCAATGAGGGACCATCTAAATACGTCAAGCACTTACTGAAAGAATTTCAAAAATACATCAATAGCAATACAATAATAGTGGGAGACTTCAATAACCCACTCTCACACTTAGACAGATCAACAAAGCAGAGAACCAACAAAGATACAAGAGAATTGAATGAAGAGATTGACAGACTAGACCTCTTGGACATTTTCAGTCCTTCACCCCAAAAAACTGGAATACACCTTCTTTTCAAATCCACATCACACATTCTCAAGGATAGACCACATGTTAGGCCACAAAGACAGCATCAATAAATTCAAGAGCATTGAAATCATCCCAAGTATCTTCTCAGACCACAGTGGAGTAAAAATAACATTTAACAACAAACAGAAAATTATTAAAAGTCACAGAATTTGGAAACTAAACAACATACTCCTTAAGAACCACTGGGTCAGAGATTCACTCAAGCAGGAAATTCAAATGTTCCTGCAAACAAATGAAAATGAAGACACAACCTATCAAAATATTTGGGACACAGCTAAAGCGGTACTGAGAGGGAAACTTATACTCATACAATCACATATTAAACACCAAGAAGAAGCTCAAATGAACGACCTTACTACACACCTCAAGGACTTAGAGGAAGAGGAACAAAGGAACCCTAAAGCATTCAGAAGGACAGAAATCACTAAAGTTAGAGCAGAAATAAACAACATCGAAAATAAAAGAACCATACAAAAGATCAATGAAGCCAAATGTTGGTTCTTTGAAAGATTAAACAAAATTGACAAACCCCTAGCCAGACTCACCAAACAAAAAAGAGAGAAGACTCAAATTAATAGAATTGTAAACGATGGAGGAGATATCACAACTGACACCACAGAAATCCAGAGAATCCTGCAAAACTTCTATAAAGAACTATATGCCACCAAGCTAGAGAATCTGGAAGAAATGAAACAATTCCTAGAAGCATATGCCCTTCCAAAACTGAACCAAGAAGAACTACAAAATCTAAATGCACCAATCACAGACAAAGAAATTGAAACCGTTATTAAAAACCTCCCCAACAACAAAAGTCCTGGACCAGATAGCTTCACAAATGAATTCTACAAAACTTTCAGGAAACAGTTAGTACCCATACTTCTTAAGCTTTTCCATAAGATTGAAGAAACAGGAATACTCCCTTCCACCTTCTATGAAGCCAACATCACCCTGATACCAAAAGCACATAGGGACAGAACAAAAAAGGAAAACTACAGACCAATATCTCTGATGAACATAGATGCCAAAATATTAAAAAAGATCTTGGCCAACCGGATACAGCAACATATCAAAAAGATTGTTCATCACGACCAAGTGGGATTCATCCCAGGAATGCAAGGCTGGTTCAAAATCCGTAAGTCAATCAATGTCAATCACCACATCAATAAAAGCAAAGCCAAAAACTACATGATTATTTCAATAGATGCAGAGAAAGCCTTTGACAAAATCCAACACCCATTCATGCTCAAAACTCTACAAAAAATGGAAATAGATGGGAAATTCCTCAAGATAGTGGAGTCTATATATAGCAAACCTACAGCCAACATCATACTCATTGGACAGAAGCTGAAAGCATTCCCCCTCATATCAGGGACTAGACAGGGTTGTCCACTATCACCATTAAACTTCAACATAGTATTGGAAGTTCTTGCCATAGCAATCAGGCAAGATAAAAAAATTAAAAGAATACAGATTGGAAAGGAAGAAGTCAAGCTCTCACTATTTGCAGATGATATGATAGTATACATAGAAAAACCTAAAGAATCCAGAAAAACCTAAAAACTACTGGAAGTTATTAGGCAATATAGCAAGGTATCAGGCTACAAAATCAATGCACAAAAATCAGTGGCATTTCTTTATGCAAACACTAAATCTGAAGAAGAAGACATCCAGAAATCACTCCCGTTTACTGTTTCAGCAAAATCAATCAAATACCTAGGAATAAAGTTGACCAAAGAAGTGAAAGACCTGTATGCTGAAAACTATGAGTCACTACTCAAGGAAATAGAAACTGATACCAAGAAATGGAAAGATATCCCATGCTCATGGATTGGAAGAATAAATATCATCAAAATGAATATTCTTCCTAGAGCCATATACAAATTTAATGCAATATCCATCAAAGTTCCACCAAGCTTCTTTAAGAGAATAGAACAAACACTACAATCATTTATCTGGAACCTGAAAACACCTAGAATTGCCAAAACCATCTTGAGAAATGGAGGCATCACACTCCCAGACCTTAAACTATATTATAAAGCCATCATCATCAAAACAGCATGGTACTGGAACAAAAATAGGCACACAGACCAGTGGAACAGAATTGAAAGCCCAGAAATAAATCCCCACACCTATGGACATCTAATCTTTGATAAGGGTGCCCAAAGTATTAAATGGAAAAAGGAGGCTCTCTTTAATAAATGGTGCTGGGAAAACTGGGTTGTAACATGCAGACGAATGAAATTGAACCACTTTATCTCACCAGAAACAAAAATCAACTCCAAATGGATCAAAGACCTAGATGTCAGACCAGAAACAATCAAATACTTAGAGGAAAACATTGGTAAAACAGTTTCCCACCTTTGATGAAGGAAGAGTAAAGCAGAAACAAACCAATGGGACTACATCAAATTGAAAAGCTTCTGCACATCCAAAGAAACGATTAAACAAAGAGACCCCTTTCATAATGGGAGAAGATCTTTACATGCCATACATCAGACAGGAAACTAATCACCAAAATATATAAAGAGCTCAGCAAACTTAGCACCAAAAAAGCAAATGACCCCATCCAAAAATGGGCAGAGGATATGAACAAAACATTCACCTCAGAGGAGCTCCAAAAGGCTAACAAACATATGAAAAACTGCTCTAGGTCACTGATTGTCAGAGAAATGCAAATTAAGACAACACTAAGATACCACCTCACTCCTGTAAGAATGGCATACATCAAAAAGGCCAGCAGCAACAAATGCTGGAGAGGTTGTGGGGACAGAGGAACCCTTTTACACTGCTGGTGGGAAAGTAAATTGGTCCAGCCTCTGTGGAGAGCAGTCTGGAAAACTCTCAGAAGGCTTGACATGGACCTTCCATATGATCCAGTAATTCCTCTCCTGGGGTTATACCCCAAGGACTCCATAACACCCAACCAAAAAGAGGTATGTACTCCTATGTTCATAGCAGCACAATTCATAATAGCTAAAACCTGGAAGCAACCCAGGTGCCCAACAACAGATGAGTGGCTGAGAAAGCTGTGGTATATGTACACAATGGAATACTATGCAGCTATCAAGAACAATGAACCCACCTTCGCTGACCCATCTTGGACAGAGCTAGAAGGAATTATGTTAAGTGAACTAAGTCAGAAAGATAGAGATGAGTATGGGATGATCCCACTCATCAACAGAAGTTGACTAAGAAGATCCGAAAGGGAAACTAAAAGCAGGACCTTACCAAATTGTAAGTAGGGCACCAAAGTAAAAACCCTGTGGTGAGGAGTAGACATGCAGCTTCCTGGGACAGTGGGGGGTGGGAGTGGGAGGGAGGGATGGGTCACAGTCTTTTGGTGGTGGGAATGGTGTTTATGTACACTCCTAGCAAAATGTAGTCATATAAATCACTAGTTAATTAATATGAGAGGGGGAAAATTAATTGTATGTCTCGAAGTTTTTCAAAACACAATCTGAATCTTTTCAATATATAGACTGTGTAATTGATATGCAGACTCTCTCAAAAGCCTAGACCAAGTAGATCAGAAGCAACCAATAGCACAGCTATATACAAGATACTGGGTACTGTACAGCAAACCCTAACAAAAGGACTTTTCAAAGTTAACCCAATTACCAAACAATGTGATGATAACATTAACTATCAATTGTCTTTTTGAACCCTAAGACAGCAGGAACCTCACATCTCCACTATAGAGCCTCTACTTCCTCCAGTCCTGGAACCCTTGGATAGGGCCCACTTTCCTGTATGCCTCTCCCAATCCTTATCAAATAATATTGCATCTGCCGATCACAACCTAACCAACACAACGATTGCCACCTCAACATGCTTCACTTCAGACTGTGTCCAGAGACTTCACGTGTGGAATGACAACCCTTCAGCTTCATTACTCGGGTGAGACCTTTCCTTTTATAGTACACTCTAATTTCATCTCAGATGGTTCACTTTCTAACAAAGTTCCAAAACCTAGATATACACCAGTTTCTGTGAGAGAGAGCATATGTTCACACATATCCGTAAACTACTGCAAAATATATGCCTGAAAGCAGAAGTGCACTAGAGTTTGCAGTGAGTACCCCCCTAACATTTCCTCTCCACTATTCCAACCTTTGGGTCCATGATTGCTCAACAATTTGTTTGGCTTCGTATGTTAACTCTCTTTTCAGTCACCAGGTTCTAGATGCCATCAGGATGCCAGCCAGGCTTCCCTAGACTGAAGACCCCATCAATGTGTCCTGGAGCTCCGCTTCCTCAGAGACCCACCCTACTAGGGAAAGAGAGAGGCAGACTGGGAGTATGGACCGACCAGTCAACGTCCATGTTCAGCGGGGAAGCCAGACCTTCTGCCTTCTGCAACCCACAATGACCCTGGGTCCATGCTCCCAGAGGGATAGAGAATGGGAAAGCTGTCAGAGGAGGGGGTGGGAAATGGAGATTGGGTGGTGGGAATTGTATGGAATTGTACCCTTCCTACCCTATGGTTTTGTTAATTAATCCTTTCTTAAATTAAAAAAAAATAGAGCCCATAAGATGGTATAGTGGGGGAGTCTGGTGGTAATGCAGTGGGTTAAGTGCATGTGGCGCAAAGCTCAAGGACTGCCGTAAGGATCCTGGTTTGAGCCCCTGGCTCCCCACCAGCAGGGGAGTCACTTCACGGGTGGTGAAGCAGATCTGCAGGTGTCTATCTTTCTCTCCCTCCCATCTTCCCTTCCTCTCTCCATTTCTCTCTGTCCTATCCAATGATGACATCCATAACAACAATAATAACCACAACAATAAAACAACAAGGGCACCAAAAGGAAATAAATAAATATTAAAAAGAAGATGGTACAGTGGATAAAGGATGAGGTTCTGAGTGTCATCCTCATTATCAAATGTGCCAGAGTGATGCTTGTTCTCCCTTTCCCTCTCCCTTCCTCTCTCACAAAAGTTTTTTTTTTTTTTTCCTTCCTCCAGGGTTATTGCTGGGCTTGGTGCCTGCACCATGAATCCACCGCTCCTGGAGGCCATTTTTCCCCCCTTTTGTTGCCCTTGTTGTAGCTTCGTTGTGGTTATTATTGCCCTTGTTGACACAATTCGTTGTTGGATAGGACAGAGAGAAATGGAGAGAGGAGGGGAAGACAGAGAAGGGGAAAGAAAGATAGACACCTGCAGACCTGCTTTACCGCTTGTGAAGCGACTCCCCTGCAGGTGGGGAGCCGGGGGCTTGAACCGGGATCCTTACACCGGTCCCTGTGCTTTGCGCCACATGCGCTTAACCCACTGCGCCACCGCCCGACCCCCAAAAGCTTTTTGTAAAAAGTAGAGCCGGTGTTGCTTAACTCTCAGCACTATTTTCAGCACTTAGTGAGGGAATAAATGTAAGTGCCCTGAACTCTTCTTAGCACCATGTAAGTGAACATTCTATAATACTAGGGACTCACTGAACCTCTTATCTCCTCAACAAGATCTGGAAAGTGCAAAAAAGAAAAAAAAATCATTCCCTGGGCATCTTCTACACTTTAGGGCTAGACATTGGTGACAGGGAGTCTGAGGTCCATTTGACTGTTTCTTCTGAAGAAGGCTTGACAGGAAGCATTTTTCTGAGCTGGATGAACAAGTTGCTGCTCCTATGAAAATCTTTGGTAAGCTCTTCCTGCTTCTGTAGTAATAGAATAATCATCCTATGTGTTTGTACAACTGACGAAAGTCTTTCCCTTCCATAGTCTCACAACATCATTCTTGAAGAAATGCAGTGCAGGTGAGGCAGGAGGTGTTATAGCATGTCCACTACTCATCCTCTCTGTCACATACCTGCCTGCCTTAACCAAGTTTAGCTTCCTGGCCTGGCATCTAGCACCCTCCCTACTTGATTTGTGCACCCCCACCTCTGCCTTTTTTCCTGGAAGGACTCATCATTTCTCAGATCCCAGGAGCAGTACTGGTTCTGAGATTATGTGTGGGGCCTTGCCTTCTCTGGAAACTTCCTCCTTCAGCACACCTACATTCTTTCCATCCTGAGAACCAGTCTTGCAGGGACTCCCAGAGAACAGGCCTTGACAATTTTTGACCTGAGTCATTAACAAGGCCACATTTCCTTGAAGACAGAGCCTGGAATCTCTCACATATTTTTTTCCCTGACTAGCACAGCCTATTGATACAAATATAAGTAAATAACTCTTTTATGACTTCAACATGGAACAAATAATAAACAGTAATAACAATTGTTGATAAATGCTGAGCTCCTCATTTGTTGGGGAAATGGCTGAGTGAATAATCTCACTGAATCCTTGAAGTAACTAGACAATGGACATTATTCTTGGTTTAGCTCTCCAGTTTACAGGTGAGAAGAAATCAAACAAACTGTGATTTTCATGAAATAATTTTCCCAAGGATAGGTAACTAATCAAATTGTAAATGGAAATTAGTGTCATTTGATTTTTGGCAGGGATACCAAGGGGAAAACAGTATTTTAAGAAAATAGTGCTGGGAAACTGGAAAGCCACATGCCCAAGAATGAAGTTAGAGACCCATTTCAAAAATTAAACAAAATCAATCATAGACCTAAATGTGAAAGCTATAACTATCAAATTCTTAGAAGGGAACCTGGGCGTGTATCTTGATGAACTTGGATTAGGTAATGGTTTCTCTCTCTTTCTTTTTTGTGTTTAAGATAGAAATAGATAGGTAGGTAGATAAATAAGGAGACTATAGCATCAAAACTTTCCTCAATATGCAGTAGGGACAGGTCTCAGACTTGTATCATATAAATGGCAAAGCAATACACTATCCAAATAAGTTATTGCATCAAAGGCACAAGTGGCAAAAGAAAAAAAAATGTGTTGAACTTCACCCATAATGAAAACTGTTCTTCAAAGGATGTTATCAAGAATGCAAAAAGACACATGTAGAAAATGAAATTAGAACTTTAGAGGTGTGGCCGTTGAGTATCAGTTACCACAGATCACTCTTTTCATCAAATAGCTAGAGCCAAAAACAAACAAACAAAAAACACCTGAAAATTTGACAAATTACAATTGTGACCTCTGAAGAAACTCATTTAGCCACATGCAGTCATGTGGTCAATAGATGGAAAAGGGCTGAAGTAGAGACTCAGGATTTAAGAAACCATTCTTAGAGGCAGCACCATTTTGGCAGCTATGCAGCAGAGCTCATTGTCTGTGGCAGGAAGGTGGGGAATTTCCGGGCATGTAACCTATGAATTCAGGGGAATCAGGATATTGAACTGCCTGCATGGACTCATTATTGTCTAAGGAAAAACCTGGAAAAGAACTAAAGCCATGTGGTCTGCTTAGGCCTCTGCACCTAGCTAGGGAAGTAAATTCTGCTTGTGCAAAGAAATTCTCCCATGCTGTTACTTCCCAGAGTCTGGAAACAAGACAATGAAACCATATATTGACATTAAAGGCACTAAACCAGCACAACGTAGATAGTCTCACCCCCTCACACCTCAAAATATAACTAGGGAAATCCTACAAATAGCCACAGTGTCACCTTCTGTCTCAAAAATAGAGACCATGCTAATGTTCAAGCTTAGACTAAACCAAATAGTGATGTTTGAAATTACAAATGACCAGACAGACATGGATATGGAGAAATGAAAGAGAATTAAAAAATTCATTATGAAGACAATTCAGCAATCTAAACTTAACACCCAAATATGTATTAAAGAATTCAAGAGATCATTTCACTAATGAGCTACAAAACTCAGATTAAAATCTCCAAACAGAGCTTCAGGGTGTGAAGAACACTTTGATTGCAGTACAGGCTCAGATAGCAGGCCTTGAAAATAGACTACATCAGGTTGAAAAGAGAATATCAAGGCTAGAAAATATAATCACACCGTATTATGTTAATATAAAGCTGTTGGAAAGGTTTAGAAAAAAACTGAAGCACTTCTCCATAAAATAGGCTTCCTCAGAAAGATGAAAATGAGAGTTATCGGAGTCCCCAAGGAAGAAGAGAGGGAAAGAAGAGCAGAGAACATATTCAAAGAAATCATAGCAGAAAAATTTCCACAACTGGGCATTGCTCAAAACATAGACATTCAGGAGGCTTAATGAATAACCAAGTTCCTGAATCCAAATTGGCCTACTCTAAGACATATCACAGTAAAGCTAACCAAATACAAGGACAATATATATATTGCAGGCTACATGGGGGGGGAGGGAACTGACATACAGTAGTAGAACCACCAGGTGCTCATATGTTTTATCACCACCAACTCTAGAGGGAAGGAAGGAATGGAATGATATATTCAATGTTATAAAAGATAAAAATTTCCAGCCATATTATATAATGCTCAGAGGATCAGTCAACCAAGAGGACATAAAAATTATTAACATTTATGCACCCAATGAGGGACCATGTTAATACATCAAACATATACTGAAAGAACTATGAAAATACATCAATAGCAACACAGTAATAGTAGGAAACTTCAATACCCCACTCTTGCAAATTGACAGATCATGTAATCTGATAGTTAATAAACAAGAGAATTAAATGAAGTATATAGACTAGATCTACTGAACATTTTCAGAGTCTTTCAACCCCAAGAAATTGCAATACATATTATTTTCAAGTTCACATGGGACATTCTCAAGGACAGGCCACATATTAGTTCTCAAAGACAGTGTCAAAAAATTCAAGAGCATTGAAACCATTCCAAGCATCTTCTCAGACCACAGTGGAGTTAAATTAAAACAACCGTAAACAGAAAATTAGTAAAAGTCCCAAAATATGGAAACTCAGTAGTACACTACTTAACAACTACTAGGTCAAAGAGGAAATTAAGGAAGAAATGAAAATATTCTTAGAATTCAATGAAAATGAAGATACAAGCTATCAAAATATGTGAGACACAGCTAAGGCAGTACTAAGAGGGAAATTCATAGTCATATAGACACACATTAGGAGAAAAGAAAAGGCTCAGGTAAACAACCTGACTACAAAACTTATGGACTTAGAAAAACAAAAGAACCCTAAAGCAACCAGAAGGCTTTAAATAACTAAAATTAGGATATAAATAAAATTAAAAAATAAGAGAACCATACAAAAGATCAATGAAGCTAAAATGTTGGTTTTTTGAAAGCATGAACAAAATTGACAACTTTTGGCCAAACTCATTAAAGAAGGGAGAAGATACAAATAAATAGGATTGTAAATGAAAGAAGAGATATTACAACACACAGCAAAGAAATCCAAAGTATCATACAAGGCTTCTATGAATAACTATATACCACTAAGCTAGACAACCTGGAAGAAATGGAAGAATTCCTAGAAACATAATCTTCCAAAAATGAACCAGAAGGAACTAGAAATTATGAACAGGACAATCATGAACAGGTCTAAGAAATTTAAGTGGTTATCAAGAACCCTCCCAACAATAAAAGTCCAGGACCAGGTAGTTTTACAAATGAATTCTACAACACCTTCAAGAAAGAATTAATACCTATACTTTTTAAGCTCCTCCAAAACATTGAAGACACAGGAATATTCCCTTCCAGCTTTTATGAAGATAACATTACCCTGATACCAAAAAATACATTAGCACAACAGAAAAAGAAAATGTAGACAGATATCTCTGATGAACACAGATGCTAAAATACTGAAGAAAATTGTAGCAAAATGGATATAGCAATACATTAAAAAGATTGTACATCATGACCAAGTGGGATTTTTCCCCAGGGATGCAAGGCTGGTTTAAAATATGTAAATCAATCAGTGTGATTAACCACATCTATAAAAGTGATTTTCTAAATAGATGCAGAGAAAGCTTTGACAAAAGACAACATCCTTTTATGATCAAAACACTACAAAAAATGGGAATAGATGGAAATTTCCTCAAGATAGTGGAGTCTATATTTAGCAAACCTGTAGCCAACATCATACTTAATGGTGAAAAACTGGAAGCATTTCCACTCAGATCAGGTACTAGACAGGGATGCCCACTATCACCATTCCTATTCAACATAGTGTTGGAAGTTCTTGCTATACCAATCAGGCAGGAGCAAGGAATTAAAGGCATACAGATTGAAAGAGAAGAAGTCCAACTCTCCCTATTTGCAGATGACATGATAATACGTAGAAAAACCTAAAGAATACAGCAGGAAGCTTTAGGAAGTTATCAGGCAATATAACAAGGTTATATCAAGCTACAAAATTAACATACAAAAGTCAGTGGCATTCCTTTATACAAACACTAAGTAGGAAGAAGAAGAAATCCAGAAATCAATTCCTTTTACTATTGCAACAAAAACAATAAAATATCTAGGAATAAACCTAACCAAAAAGTGAAAAACTTGTATACTGAAAATTATGAGTCACTCACTATTCAAGGAAATAGAAAAAGATGCAAAGAAGTGGAAAGATATTCCATGTTCATGGATTGGAAGAATCAACATCATCATAATGAATATTCTACCCAGAGACATATACAAATTTAATATGGATACTACATATTGGTCAGAGGATAAATCCAACAATATTACCTTCTGCAACCCTCAATGACCCTGGGTCCATGCTCCCAGAGGGCTAGAGAATGGGAAAGCTATCATGGGAGGGGGTGGGTTATGGAGATTGGATGGTGGGAATTGTGTGGAGTTGTACCCCTCCTACCTTATGTTTTTGTTCATTAATCCTTTCTTAAATAAAAAATTAAAAAAAAAATCCAACAATATTTTATTCACAATAGCCAAAGTATGAAAGCAGTCAGAATATCCATCAATAGCTTTATTCCCCAGAACCCCACCCCACTAGGGAATGAGAGAGACAGGCTGGGAGTATGGATCAACCTGCCAATGCCCATGTTCAGTGGGGAATTATAGAAGCAATTATAGGAGCCGGACCTTCCACCTTCTGTACCACATAATGACCCTGGGTTCATACTCCCAGAGAGATAAGGAGATAAGGAGATAGGAGATAACTATTGGGAGAGGGCATGGGATACGGAGTTGTGGTGGTGGGAATTGTACCCCTTGTATGGTTTTTGTCAGTGTTTCCTTTTTATAAATAAGAATTAAAAAATAGAAGTTATAGGATATATATTTCATGGAATATTAGTCTGTAATAAAAAAATGATATTGTGTCCTTTGGGACAAAATGGATGAAATTGTTTATGCTTAGTGAAATAAGATGAAAGACTGGATGGTTTCCACTCATATGTGGAATCTAGAGAACTTACACACAGGAACTTGCAAAAGAAAAGAGAGATAGAAAAACAGGAAGAAATAAAGAAAGAAAGAAAAATCAAACTGTTTCTAAGACTTTTCAAGACTATGAAAGACTTTGGCAGGTGGGAATGTGGTGACACAGAACTTTTGTGGTGGGTGCAATGTGGAACTATACCCTTTAATTAACTAAATTAATCAGATATAAAAGTTAAAAAGAAGAAACCAGACCAACACTTAACATCATACATCAAAAATTAACTCAAAATGGATGAAAAGCCTGTAAGGTATTATAAAATACATATAAGAAAGCACTGCAGGACCCTTAACATCAGAGACAACCTCACTGGCAAGGGAAACTGATGAAAGAATAAACAAATGGGACTACTTAAGGTAAAAAAACTTTTACATATTTTAGAGAAAATTCTACAGTTTGGAGAAGACATTTTTCCTTCACACATCTGACAAGAGATTGATATAGAGAAAACATAAAGAAATGAAGTACAACCTCACCAATGTGTCTTGGAACCCCACCTCCCCAGAGCCCTGTCCCACTAGGGAAAGACAGAAAACAGGCTGGGAGTATGGATCAACCTGCTAACGCCCATGTCCAGTAGAGAAGCAATTACAGAAGCCAGATCTTCCACCTTCTGTGCCCTGTAACTATCCTGGTTTCATATTCCCAGAGGGATAAAGAATAGGAAAGCTTCCAATAAAGGGGATGGATGCAGAACTTTTGTGGTGGAAATTGTGTGGAATTACCTCTCTTATCCAATGGACTTTTAGTTCATAATTAAACCAATAAAAATAATAAAAGAAATAAAGAAGTATAATTAAACAATGAAAAGCAACCTACTCAAAAATGTGGGCCAAAGATCTGAACAGTATTTCTTTCTTTGAAGAAGACATGGTCTGAAGGCATATGAAAACATTCTCCACTAATAAGGGAAATGCAAATTGAAACTTCAATGATATACTATCTCACACTTGTTAAAGTGATTTACATAAACAGAACAGGAAATGACAAGTGTTGGTGAGGATATTGAGAAAAAGGAACTCTGTTACACTATTGATAGGAATGCAAACTAGTGCAACCCCCCTATGAAAGTATGAAGAGTTCTTAAATAAAACTGAAATGCCTTATCCCCCAGCAATACTACTTCTAGGCATATATTTAAAGGATATGAAATCACTAATTTGAAAGGAATGTGCACCCTTATGTTCATACTGCACTATTCATAACAATCAAACTATGGAAGTAATCTAAAGGTCATTGGCCAATAACTGGAAAAAGGAAATATAATCTTGTCAACCACTTTGAAATCACTAATAATAAGATTTTTAAAAATGTGAAAAGACAATATGGGAAAATATTTGCAAAGCAAAAACCTGACGGTTACTTGTGGGAATATGTAAAGAATACTTACAGATAAACAATAAAAGGCAAACAACCCACTCACAAAATGAACAAAGATTCAGAAATAGACATTTATGGAAAAATTGCAAGCTGCCAATAATCTATAAAAATGCATAACTTCATTTAGCATCGGGGAAATGCACATCAAACCTACAATGAGATGCCATTTCATACCTCTTGGGACTAATAAGTCAGAGGGACAAAGGGACAGGGGGCACCTTACCAGGGTGTAGACTTCATGTGTAATTCACAGTTCTCGCCCTGGGAAGGGAGAGGAAAAGAGCTTGTCAGGGGTGGCAATTCAGAACCAAGTGGTCCTAACTGAAGAAGAGGTGACTGGTGACACTGTGACTCCCTGACTTGATTTAGAACTGTGTGCACACACACACCTATTTTATCCCCACTCCCTCTGCCTCTCCCATCAACCTCAACTCAGCTTCTCTTTCCTTCCCTCCCTCTTTCTCTCTCTCCTTTCACCTTTCCAGGACACCCCTAGGGAGGCCACACCAGAACCAAAATGACACAGATCAGTCTTGCACTTCCCTGAGGTCTCTGTGTCCACACAGGCCTCTACTCCTGCAGGTGAGGATGAGCTCTTTCCTGCCTCTGGATCATAAGAGCATCCCACCACAGCTGAGCATTACAGCCACCTTCCTTCCTTCCTTCCTTCCTTCCTTCCTTCCTTCCTTCCTTCCTTCCTCCCTCCCTCCCTTCCTCCCTCCCTTCCTTCCTTCCCCTTCCCTTTCCCTCCCTCCGTTCCCTTCCCCCTCCTCTCCTCTCCTCTCCTCTCCTCTCCTCTCCTCTCCTCTCCTCTCCTCTCCTCTCCTCTCCTCTCCTCTCCTCTCCTTTCCTCTTTCTTTCTTTCTTTCTTTCTTTCTTTCTTTCTTTCTTTCTTTCTTTCTTTCTATCTTCTTTCTATAAAGAGTCAGAGTGAATGAAAGGGATCACAGATTTTCTTTAATGTCATGGGGGAAAGACTAAAACTGGGGCTGAAAACATGGTAAAGCAGTGCACTAAGTAAGCTATTTCATCAGCTGTAATTATTTTACTTTATATACTTTTTTTTTATTAGAGCACAAGCTCTGGCTTATGGTGTTGCTGTTGGTAGTGATAGTGGTGGGGGATTGAACCTGGGACCTAGGAGCCTCAGGCATGAAAGCTTTTCTGTATAACCATTACACTAATGCTCCTGCCTTCAACTCAGCTTGCACACATTCTCTCTGGTCCCACACTATACTCAGCAGTCTCCTATCCCACAAGACTCCTCTGTCCTGCCTGGGCTCAGCCTCCATGAACTACCTGCTTTCATTCTCCACTCCCAGTCCCACCCACAAGGCCACAGGAGCTCCAGGCCTAGTGGGGTCTTTTTAATAGACACAAGTACTCACCACAGGCAGGGGTACTGACTGGCCATCTGGTAGACTGTCAAGGGGCTGGCAGGTGGGCTCCTTCTTGTGCACACAGCAGCAAAACTGGAAAGACAGGTTCTGTAAGGGGTAGCAGTGAAGGGCTTCTCTAGAACCCTTGCCTTCCCTCTTGTCCATGCCACCCCACTGCTGCTGCCTTGTACCCCACAGCTCCAGTGGCTCTTGGGCATCTCCACATGTATCTGGGGCTGGAAGTACTTGGGGTAGTGGAAGCAGACTGGGTTCAGGCAGCTTGAGATGCGCTGGGTATGCTCGAAGGATTCCTTCACTGTCACCAGGAGGTCCTTCTCTGGAAGAGAGGACAGAAGGGCTAGGACCCAGGAAACTTCTCCCTGCCCACCTTTTAGGCCTAATACAAAGTCTAGCTGGAAATATCCTGAAAGGGAGTTTAGAATCCTCCAGGGCATTGGTTCCCCAGGGCATAGTCCCCAGACATCTGCATTTCTTTGCATAAGGCTGACAAGTGAGGTCCCAGGAAGCCTTGTTGTTGTGCTGTAATCCAGTCATAGGGCTGGAGGCCTTGAAGTGGGACAGTGTGCTGGATACTTGGGCTTAGGTCCCTGCCCCTGGAAAAGGTTACGGTTCACTTTGACTTGTAATGAAACAGAGGATGGGCTCTGCAAGGTGGGATGGGTGCTGACCACTGCACTGGGTCACGGGTGCTTACTAGGGATGAATCAGACCAGTTTGGGCAGAGTGGTTAGTGCTGTGCCAGATCCAGGGAGCCCTGGAGAGCAGCTCCCCTATAGAACAGCTAGGAGACTCAGCCAAGCTTTGGGTTCTCTGGCCAGGTCAACCTGTGGAGTCTGTGGCTCTCCACTCTGGGGCTGACAACATTGGGGTATAGCACTGCCCTGCCTAGTGGGCAGAGAGGAAAAGAACTCACTTTTCCCCAGTTTCTTCCATCTCTCGGATTTTGCATGAACTTCTAGGCAGGAGACTTGCCGAGACTGAAACAAAAGAAGGGAGGTGAGTCATTCTGAGAACAATCAGTTCCCTTCCTCTGCCAGGCCAGAAGAGGAATCATGAAGTCAGAACTCAGATCCAGCCCTGCTTTGGACTTTGGGCTGACTCTGGTGAACTCTAGTTTAGAGTTCCCCTTGTTTCTGAACCCCCATCAAGGTCTATCATGTCCTTCAAATGAGTATTTAAAAATGAAACTATCTTGAAGACATTTGACTGTATGACATGTACACTGTGGGTAGAAATGTAAACTGGCTCAACCTCTTTGGAAAATAGTATAGAATGTCCTTACTGGGGACATAAAAGGGAAATAACTATGAGCCTGCAATACGACTCCTAAGCATGATCTAAAGCACAAAACACTAATTCTAAAGGATTTATATGCACCCCTATGCTTGTAGCTTCACTGCTCTCAATAACCAAAATAGCAGCAACCTAAATGCCCAATGACAGATTTTATGGAACATATATTCAATGGCACACTACTCTACAGAAAAAAAAATATGATACTGAGTCCTTTGGGGGGGGAAAATGAATGAAATTATAGATGGTTATGCTAAATGAAGTAAGAGGTAAAGGACAAACTACCTGATGGTTTTGCTCATATGTGGAACATGAATGACTAAAGAAAATAAACTTGTGAAGGCAATGGGAACCAAACTATCTCTTGAATTTATGAGAATCATTGTGATTAGGGGGGGTGGAAGGGAGACACAGGGTTTTGGCAAAGGTGTGGTAACTTATATTGGCTACATATGATTGTGGAATTATGCCCCTGAAATTTATAAAATTGTAAGGACTCTGTTAAAATATATATATCTTACAGGGTTATCTCCAGGGCCTGGTGCCTGTACTATGAACCCACTGCTCCTGGAGACCATCTTTTTTCCATTGTTGTTTTAAATCATTAATAAAAAGGGAGAAAAAACATTTGCCTCTGAGATCACTGCTTACTAGGTCATGTTCTTGGCCATAAGTCGGGAAACAGTGGTCTGGTCCAAAACTGGTGCAGAGCTTAGAAAGCACTTCCAAAAAAATTCAAAGAAGTGGAGGCAGGTTTGATTCTTTTCCCACAAACTCTTCAAGATTGGTGTGTGTGTGTGTGTGTGTGTGTGTGTGTGTGTGTGTGTGTGTGTGTTTTGGGGTGGAAGAGGTTTATTGAACCCTGAGTTTTAGACAGATCTAACTGAAGTGACTATACCAGCAGCTGTATTATGAAACCATTTACTCATTTTTTATTTATTTTTTCCTGCTGGAGGTTTGTACCTGTGACATTCCACTGCTCCCAGCAGACTTAAACTTTCCTTTTAATTTAAGCTAGAGAGAAAGAGTCCATAGCAGTACTCTACCATTCATGGTGCTTCCTACTGTTCCAAGCATGGTGTTCCATGTTGTGCTAAGGGCTCAAACCTGGATCCTCATGCATGGCAAAATGTGTGTTCTGCAACGTGAACTATCTTCTGGACCCATTAAGTTCTTTTAAATATTGAATTTGTGCTTATGGAGAGATGAGAGAGAGAAATGTGTGTGTGTGTGTGTGTGTGTGTGTGTGTGTGTGTGTGTTGGTGGTAATGGGATGGAAGGCTTGTTAGAGGCTGGTTATTAGGGGGTGATTTTATGAGAGAGGTTCCACAGAGAAGAGGTAATTTTCATGTTGTATAAATGGCATACTAAAGTCTGGCTATATCTACCCAGGAGCTAGAGTCCAATTGTTGCCCCCACTTTGCCTGATTTTAGCTAGTCTGTAGTGGCCTGCGGCACAAAGACCTGAGGTAGGCCCAGCATTTCCTCCCTATGTGTACCTAAAAGCAGCACCCATATGTAACCCCAGGGGTTACCAATAAGTATATTGAAGGATAATTACCACCAGCACGCCATTAGTGATGAGGGTCTCAGGTGGAGAGGGGCTAAAAGACAAAACCAAGAACTCTTGGTCAGTTATATCTTTGAAAAGTTTCTTTCTCTTTCTTTTATTTTCTTGTTCTTTTTTTTTTTTTTTTAACCAAAGCACTATTGAGCCATGGTATATGGTAGGACCAGGAATTGAACCTGGGACCTCAAGCCTCAAGCTTGAATGTCTTTTTGCATAACCACTATGTTATATTCTCAGTCCCAGTTACGTCATTCTTGACTGATTTCTCATGAAGGCAAGGAAAAGCCTAAATACAGTCAATAATGAAATAAAGGTTTGAGTTTTGTGAAAGATATTCAAAAGATAAGACCATTATTAGGCCTTATAAAATATTATCTTAAGAAACATCATATCTGTAGATTGTCAAGAAGAAAACTAGCACATATTTGAAATAAATAGAGGGACAGTATCTCTGAGCAGCCAAGTAGGGTCCTGATATACATGAAATACCCTGGTGTTATAAGATCAAGAATTTAAACCTTGGGGGCTGAGTGGAAGCACAATGACAAGGGTTTGAACCCTTCCTCCCCACCTGCAGTGGGGATGCTTCCTGAGTGGTGGAGCAGGTCTGCAGGTGTCTAGATCTATCTCCCCATCCTCTCTCAATTTCTTTCTGTCCTAATAAAAATTAGAAAGAAAGAAAAAAAATTTAAACCTCCATGTGGAGTCCACAATCTTCCTCATAAAAATTATGCCCAAAATGACTGTGTCTTCAGACTAAGGAGAGATACCTGCTCAATTGCTCATGAAGGTCCCCCTCCACATCCCCTGCTAGTACAGGTAAGGACTAGGGGCTTGAACAGAGGTCCTTGAACAACAACAGTGTGTGTGGTTTACTTGTTGCACTACCCTCAGCCCCCAATTTTGCTGCCAATTATGACATGTTTCATCTTGCAATATGAAATTCAGTCAAGGATTTTTTTCCCCCTTTAAAGTTCTGTTGAACCAAGAATCTGGAGAGATTTGAGGGTTTTTTTTTTTTTTTTTTTTTTTGCCTCCAGGGTTATTGCCATCCACTGCTCCTGGAGACCACTTTTTCCCCTTTGTTGCCCTTATTGTTTTTATCATTGCTGTGGTTATTATTGTTGTTGTTGTTGTTAGACAGAGAGAAATCGAGAGAGGAGGGGAGACAGAGAGGGGGAGAGAAAGATAGACACCTGCAGATCTGCTTCACCACCTGTGAAGTGACACCCCTGCAGGTGGGGAGCCAGGGGCTCAAACCAGGATCCTTACTCCTGTCCTTGCGCTTCACACTATGTGCGCTTAACCCACTGTGCCACTGCCTGACTCCCAAGAGTTGAGATTTTATTCACTATGAAACTAATAATGGGGGACCGAGTGGTGGGGCACCCAGTTGAGCGCACATGTTATAGTGTGCAAAGACCCAGGTTCACGCCCCCAGTCTCCACCACTTCACAAGTGGTGAAGCAAGGCTGCAGGTATCTCTCTCCTTCTCTATCTCCCCCTTTCAATTTCTGGCTATCTCTATCCAGTCAATAAATAAAGATAATTAAAAAAAGAATTAAAAAAGAAACCAATAATGTTGGTTTTATAAAATCAAATTAAATCTTTGTGTAAGTTGATTTGAATGAGGCACCCCAAATAGTCCTAAGCTTCTCAGAGTGGAAGGTGAAAAGCCCTCTTGATTTAGCCAGGGCTAAGAGAGAAGTTTTCTGCCCCAATGCACACAAACCACGTGCTCTCTCCCCTTGGTCATTGCCCCTTCTCTTCCTTCTATTATTTCTTTTTCTTCATCCCATTCCCTAGCTCTGTGACCCAATTCAACTTGAGTCTCCAGCATGACCATACCTCTGGACACTGGGTTATTCATCCGAAAATGATGGGAAATAACCCCACATGCTTGACCAGACCTCCCTGACTTGATTTCAGAGTAGGTTGTAGAAAATGGGGGGAATCCTCTGCTTAAGGTTAGGTATGGGTGCGGTTTCTTCTAATAGTTTTGGGACAGGGAATAAATGGAGCTCACCTCTTTTGCAGTCTACCCTCAACAAGGCCTCTGTCACCTAGAAGTCATTCCTGGGAGTCCAGGTGAGTCGGGGCAGCTGAATGGATCAGAGTACTAAGTCTCTAAGACAAGTAGATGTAATATCTAGTGAGGAGTGGCAGAAGGAAGGGGGGATGGGAAGAAAGTAGAAAAATAAAGCAGGATTATGAAATGACCATGCCTGGAAGTTGCTTGCATACCTGTCCTCCAGCAGGAACTCCACCTCCAACTCTTCCATGCCCTGCAGGAGAAGGAAGGGAAGATAGTAGCAAGATTCATCTTCATGTCTCTGTAGACCAGCATCCCAGCTACTCCAGGAGCCCCTGTGAACTCCATCCTGTGCTTTCCCTATAACCATCCTTTCACCTTGAAGTGGGGATAGTTGTTCCTGGTCTTTGATGTCCTCTCTGTCTTCAAGTCTATGACATCAAGAACATCACTGACAATTTTACACCAAAGCCCTAATTACTGGAAACTCTACACATTATATACTAATGTCTGACTGCTACTGATCACTTATTTTGTTTTAGATAGATAGATAGAGAGATAGATAGATGGGGAGATGGAGATATCACAGCACTGAAAGCTTCCTTCACTACAATAGGGTGCTGTGTTTGAATCTGGGCAATGCACATGGCAAAGCAGTGCATTATCCTAATAGATATTTTTCCAGCCAGCTACTAATCACTCTTAATTGCCTCTTTCCTTACAGTTGCCTATAGTACAGTCAACCTTGCTCCTCAGGCAACCTTGTTGATCCCCACGCCTTGCATTTAGCCACCTCTTCCTCAGATCACATCTCTTATTAATCTACCCTAATTTCCCCAGGTTTCTCCTGTGTGCCTAAAGGGCTCTTGGTCCCAGGCAAGGGAGGTTTGAGGTTTTACCCCTCAGCAAACTCAACTCCCAGGTAGGGGTGCCTCCTTACGTTATTCTTTTACCTTCCTGCTGTGTAACTTCAAAAAATTATGAGCTCATTGAGCCTTCATTTTCCTACTGGAAACATATGCCAGGCAAGGACATGCTTGACTCCTGACCTGGCCCTGTGCCTTGAGCAGTGCCTAGCTTGTAGTAGGCATCCAACTATTTGTTGAAATATAAATTCCTAGTACCTGACAGCACCAACTTTCTCTTATTTTCAGACTTCTCCTGCCTTACCTTCACCTGTCCTCTATCCCATCCCCGTACTCACACCATGAAGAAGAAAAGCAACCAACACTATATCTATTTTGTAGTGTGAGCACTGTTATCAATAGATAACTTAATTTTGTTCCCCCCACTCACAGTTTTTCATGGTAGCCATTTAATTGTGTGTGTGTGTGTGTGTGTGTGTGTGTGTGTGTTTTGCCTCCAGCGTTATTGCTGGGGCTCATTGCCTACACTACAAATCCACTGCTCCTGGAGGCCATTTTTCCCCTATCTTGTTGCCCTTGTTGTTATTGCTGTTATTGTTTGACAGAGAGAAATTGAGAGAGGAGGGAAAGACAGAAGGGGAGAGAAATATAGATATCTGCAGACCTGCTTCACCTCTTATACAGCAACTGTACTGCAGGTGGGGAGCCCAGGGGCTCAAACCAGAATTCTTACACTAGTCCTTGTGCTTTGCTCCATGTGTGCTTAACTCACTGAGCTACCACTCAGCCCCCTTAATTTTTTTTTTAAACTTTCTGTCACCAGAGTTATGATTGGACTCTGACTGCGTAGCTCCACTGTTTCTGGTGGTCATTCCATTCCCCACCCCTTTTTATTTCTTTTTGATAGAGGACAAGAGACAAAGAGAGGTAAATCAGGGAGGTAGGCAGAGAGGAGAGACACCTGAAGCACTGTTTCACCACCTGTGAAACTTCCCCTCACCCCACCCCATGAACTTGGGTACCAGGGGTTGGAAACCAGGTTTTTTTACATTGTAATATGTGTGCTGTGTTATATGGGGTGAGCCATCACCCAGCTTCATGGTTGGAATCACTATTGCCACTGAATAGAAGATGAGACAGAAGTCGGGCGATAGCGCAGTGGGTTAAGTGCAGGTAGTGTGAAGCGCAAGGACCAGTGAAAGGATCCTGGTTCGAGCCCCCGGCTCCCACCTGCATGGGAGTTGCTTCACAGGTAGTGAAGCAAGTCTGCAGGTTATCTGTCTTTGTCTCCCCCTTCTGTCTTCCCCTCCTCTCTCCATTTCTCTCTGTCCTATCTAACAATGACAGTAACAATAATAACTACAACAACAAGGGCAACGAAAGGGAAAATAAATTAAAAAAAAAAAAGACGTGACAACACTCAGAGGTATCCAGTACTTTCCACAAGCTCACACAGTGAATCAGTGCTAAAATTTGCATAAGCACCACTATCTTCTCCCAGCTTAGCTATAGAGAGAACCCCAAGGGATGATATCACTGGCAAAATAGCTTTTTCTCATGAGGCAGAAGACTGAAACCTGGGCACCTGCACCCACCTCTGGGTTGAGTGGAAATTTCACATGGGTTTTCTTCCGGAAGCAGAGTTTCGTGAGGTCATAGAGAACTGTCAGGAGATGGTCATCTGGTGTAACTGTGTCTTCATCACATACACTCAGCTCGATCATATTCTGGGGAGAAGGGGAAGTACAAGTCTGGTTATATAGCTATATCAAATTATTTCTAGGATGAGGGAGAGGCTTGATCTTGGTCCCAGTGAGGAGGTGGGTCTGAGGGATGGGGATCAGCATAGAGGTCCCTGTTCAGGTGTGAGTGATATTTGCAGGGAAATTAACTGGGGTGAGGAATATCTACTTCCACCCTTCCAGCTACCTAAAAACCTCATCTTCTTTGTATCTCCTACTGGAGAAGTTTGTTCTTTTGTGATCTGAACACTTGTCTGTGATGTGTGAGGGGTTTCATTTCATTTGGAGGAATAATGGAAGGGAAAAGTAGTCAAGCCTCTTGTCAAGATATAGAATGTGCTCAATGTTGAGCTCAGAAGGCTTCAAGGTAAAGGTAGTCCATTTGCAGATGATCCCACCAGTGTGCCCTGGAGCTCTGCTTCCTCAGAGCCCTGTCCCACTAGGGGAAGAGAGAGACAGGCTGGGAGTATGGATTGACCTGTCAACGCCCACATTCAGTGGGGAAGCAATTACAGAAGCCAGACCTTCCACCTTTTGCACCCCATAAAGACCTTGGGTCCATACTCCCATGGGGTTAAAGAATAGGAAAGCTATCAGGGGAGGGGATGGGATATGGAGCTCTGGTGGTGGACTTGTCCTATGGACTTGTCAGTGTTTCCATTTTATAAAATAATCACAATAAAAAAAAAGTCCATCTGATACTAGAAAACCCAGTTCAAAAAACTTAATACCCTAACATGCTAAGGAGTGACATGGGAAACATTACAGGGATTCTGAAACTTGATGGGGTTAAAATGTGGTATCAAAAGTCTACCCTTTTGTTCATCAACCTTTAGTGAGGTCCCTGATAGTCCCAAAGCAGTACATTAACTGTTGAGCATCAACCCTGCCACTTGACTGAACTCAGAAGTAAGCAGTTTCAGATGGCATGGATTAACCTCTCAGAATTGTGGTTTGGAATTGGGTTTGTCTATTTAGTTCCATCTAGTAGACATGAGTTGATTCTGGGGGTTCACTAATGATGAATTCTTTTGACCTAAAAATAATTAAAAATTCACATTTTCCCCTGGAAGTAACCCAATAGTCCCACAGACAGCCCAAATTCTGATTTCAAAATAGCAGACCCATGTTTTCTTAAAAACAAAATGGATTCATGTTGAACCAGTAATGAATAGGTATGCCTAAAGTATGAAAACAGTAAGTTGGATGGAGCTACCATGACAGGTGTCCCAAGAATGGGGTTGATGATCATGATAAGTTCAAGCTTATCTTGTGGGTCTCTGATGAGGTGATCACCATTAAGGATTCTTAAGGGGGCATTGTCCTTTAGGAAATGTGAATTTGACTTAGAGCCACCACATATCTGAGTAAGACTAACACCGTGAAACAATTCAACAAATGGAAGCACACATACCTAAGGAGTTAGAAGTAACAAAGTCATTTAAACAGACTGGTTTTGTACCTAGTGAATACAAAGTCACTTTCTATCTCTGCATTCTCTTGTTTGCAGTACATTTTAGAGAACATTAGGAAAAAAATACTGTGGGGGCAGGAACTACCCAGTTTCAGCAGCTATATTAAAGAATAAGAGAGACATGAAGGTAGAAATATAGGTA
Organism: Erinaceus europaeus; assembly: GCF_950295315.1. Taxonomy (NCBI): domain Eukaryota; kingdom Metazoa; phylum Chordata; class Mammalia; order Eulipotyphla; family Erinaceidae; genus Erinaceus; species Erinaceus europaeus. Next base: position 46,461,420 of record NC_080177.1, on the reverse strand, counting down.
CTTTCAAACACAAGACAGTCAGATGGAAAGGTAAATAGAAGGACAAGAAGTAGGCAGAAAGACAACTGGTTGGAAGAACACATAAGCAAAGAGAAGGGCAACATATGGGATTAGAAATGCAGGCTAGGTGACAGGCCCATCTGTCATGGCTCACCTTCACTTGACTCTGGATCTGGAAGTTGAAGGTTTCATTCCACTCTGGGTTTGGGCAGTTAGAGATGGTCCTTGTCCTTAGCCGATCACTAGAAGCAGTGGGCAGCCAGAGGCTCACATAGCAATCTGTCTGGCTCACTATCCAAGGAAGACAAGGGTGAGAGAAAATGGTGAGAGAGTCTGGAAGTAGCAGAGGGAACTTTAGATAAGTTGCTTTCAGAACAAGAATTATTCTCAGATTCTGGTCTCCTCCTGAGCTATGAGTGGGTCTGACTTTCCAGAAGTTTCTGTCCCAGACCCTAGAATTTGTGAGCCAGAGATTTGATAGAGGGGGAAACAGGCCCCTCTGTTCATTCCCAAAGACACTGATGACCTCTGACTCCTAGTCAGAAGCACTTGGCTCTCTGAGCAAATATCTGCTGGTTTGGGACAAACTATAGCCACACAATTTGCCCTCTTCCAGAGAAATATCTGAAGAACAAGCTCAAAAGATTCAGTTCACCTCTTGCCTTCAACGAAGACAATAGGGAGCTAGCTGCCTTCAATGGGTCTGAAGAGGAGCAAGGATTTAGAGAGGATACAGTCTGCTGTGAGTCAGTCTGAAAGGCCCCATCAAGAAAGGGCTTGGTTGGAACATGCTATTCAAAAGGATCTAGGAGCAGGGACCAACTTATGTGTCAACTGCAGCCAGACTGGTTTTTTCATACCTACACTGGTCTCTCCACAAGAGGGGTGTGACCCAAGAAACCCTCATATCTGAGACATATCTATCATTCATCTAACATCTATCTATATGTATGTATGTATCTATCTGTCTTCATCATCATCTATCAGTATTATCTACCTATTATCTATGTATCTATTAATCTATCACCTATCTTATATCTGTATGTATCTATCATCTGCCTTTTATCTATATCTCATACCTGAGACACATTTATCTATCATCTATCTAAATCTATACCTATTATCTATTTACCTACTCATCTGTATATCTTCTGTCTTATCTGTATCTATCATCTATCTATACCTCATACCTGAGACACATTTATCTATCATCTATCTAGCTATTTATCTATCATGTTTCTATCATCTGTCTACCTACCCTATTGTCTTCTATCTATATCTATAATGTATATATATATATTCTATCTATATCTATAATATATATATATATATATTTCATTCTAAAGGAATCAAGTGTGAGAATGCTGGTTGTACCCAGGAGAAAGAAAAAACACCTTGATCCCAATAAGCCTACCCAAAGCAGAGGAAGGTCTCCTAGATCTTCTTATTGGAACAACAGAAGGCATAGGGTGAAAACTGCATTATCATCTTAGTTCCATTTAGTTTCATAGTCTGTGCTAAGTCCCTGCATTCACATCAGGTATGTGAGAATAGTAAGAGTTGGTTTCTATTTCCTGTGTCAGAAGGGCCTCCGTGTGGTAAAGCTGGTGTGAATATACCTGTATGGGCAGAGTTGGCCCAAACTAATTCGTAATTATCATCAGTAATGTCCTAAGCTAGTATAACTAGTGGTGGTCTCATGGCTGACTTGGTTCTCTTGTCACCACACTGAGAACTTTATCGAAGTTAGTAGCCATGGTTTGCCTCATAAGTATCTTTGGCTTCTGATTTTATCTTCATTTTCTGGTTAATCTTTGAGAGCTAACCATTCACTGAATTGGAATTCACAGCCCTTTTCTCATTGAATAAAAGTAATAATTAACCATCATTAATCATCACTTAATATTGATACAATGAATGACTAAAAGTCAAAAGAATAAAAAGAAAATAGTGCTCTCTTCATCTTCACCCATCCTTTCAATACCCAACTTTTTACCTATTGTCTACTCAGCTGTCCAGGCCAGTTACCTGGTGTCATCCATGACCCTCACACCCTTATTTCTTTTGTCCTTTTGAGTTTGTTGACTTCTTTTCACACCATTGATACTGCCTTGTCTTCTTTTGGGCTTTTTTTTGTAGTCACATTTAAGAAAAAATTTTATTATCTTTATTTATTGGACAGAGATAGCCAGAGATTGAGAGGGGTAGGGGAGATAGAGAGGGAGAGAGATAGAGAGACACCTGCAGACCTGCTTTACCACTTGTGAAGCATTCCCCCTGCAGGTGGGGACCAGGGACTCGAACCTGGGTCCTTGCACACTGTAATGTGTGCACTTAACCAGGTGTGGTACCACCTGGCCCCTCTTTTGGGCTTTTTGATATTTACTCTCAAGAGAAACCAGAGAGAAAATGTTGCTCCCTAGTTATTCTCTTTATTATTTAGTATTTATTTATTTTGCCTCCAGGATTATCGCTGGGGCGCGGTGCCTGCACCATGAATAGTGGCACTGCTCCTGGAGGCTATTTTCCCCCTTTTGTTGCCCTTGTTGTTTTATCGTTGTTGTTGTTGTGATTGTTATTGTTGTCATTGCTGTCATTGTTGTTGGATAGGATAGAGAGAAATGAGAGAGGAGGGAAAGACAGAGAGGGAGAGAGAAAGATAGACACAGGCAGACCTACTCCACTGCTTGTGAAGAGACCCCACTGCAGGTGGGGAGCTAGGGGCTAGAACTGGGATCTTTAAGTTGGACCTTGCGCTTTGTACCATGTGCGCTTAACCTGCTGTGCTACCGCCCAACCCCCCAGTTAGAAATTCCTTTAAAAATTTTTTTTAATAATTTTTATTGAGGTGTTAATGACTTACAGTATAGTTGTTGACATGAGTACAATTTCTCATCTCCTTCCGAAATTTGTCAGCAGAACACTCTCAAGCAAAACTTAGGTCTTTTTACATCACCATGCACCAGCACCCCAAGGCTTTCTTCAGTCTGTCTCTCTTCTTCCTTTACTTCTTCTCCTTCCAGAATCCTTTACTTTGGTTTAATACATGACATTCAGTCTAAATTTCACTTTGTCTTTTCCCTCTCTGTCCCTATTTTCTAGTCACACCTACAGGTGAAATTATTCATTTTTTAAAAAAAATTATTTATAAAAAGGAAACACTGACAAAACCATGGGATAAGAGGGGCACAGCTTTGCACAGTTCCCACCACCAGACCTCCGTATACCGTACCCTCCACAGTTAGAGATTCTTTAAGGGCTCTAATCTACCCTCAGGAAAGAGTCTCAGCCTTTCATGCTGCTGTCCCTATCCATGTCCCAACCTCAGCCTCCTCTTTCATTCTTCGTATTACTCAACTTGGATGCACTATCAAGCACATGCATGCCACACACTCATACTCTAAATTTCCACAAATCCAAGCCTCTACTTCTCAGAAGGTCCTCTGCTATCTTGCCATTCCTTCTGATTAGAATACAATCCTCTTTCACTTTAATGTCACCTTTTCTTTAACTGACACCTTTGAATTTCAGAAGGAACTTCCTATGGAAGTCCTCTGTGATGCCCTGCATCTGGGCCAGGTAGAACTCTTGTTCTTCAGGTGGAATGCTGGTTCCATGGCTCTGAAATAGCAGCTTGGTCTGTTTCTACCTCTCCATCAACAGTGGGAGACCCAGGGAGGTGAAGTCTCTGCACTAAGCAAATAGTTCGCACTTGTCATTATTCTGTGAGATAAGTGAATGATTTGAAAAAAAAAGTCTGATTTCTTTCTAAGATTGTATCCAGAACTTCTGGGCTAAGCTACCACAGGTGAGCCAGCTGGCACATCTTATCACTCTGCCCATACTTAGACTGAGCAGGGACCTGCCATTCTTTCTGGACCTTACTCAGACTTTCCTCATACCAACTGCTCCTTCTGGGCCTGGAATATTCTCCCAAGTCTACTACATTTACATTGGAGTCTATAGGCAGAGACCCTACTTCACTCTCTACTCATATTCTTAGCATGGTTTGATGGACACTTTTTTTTTTTTTTACATCTACTTTATTGGGGGTGGTTAATGGTTTTCAGTACAGTTGTTGATACATAGGTAACTGACCTTAATAACAAACAGTAATTAAGTATCATGTAACAACTGCTTAAATGCATAAGTAGCAGATTGTTACACATTTAGGATTTCATACTTCTAAATTACTTGACAATAAGATCAATGAACTCTAAAAAAGTTCCTTGTAGTCAGTGATTTAAACCAAAGAAAGGAAAGAAGGAAGGAAGAAAGAAAGGAAGGAAGAAAAAAAAAAGAGCTGTCAACCCTAGATGACTAAATTAAAAATGTACAATTCTTTATTCTCCTAGGTAGGATGAAACTCCATCTTCCACTACATAATATAGTGTAATAGACATATAAAAGGCATATTTTATGACTGACAATGAGTTAAAACACTTGGAAGCCATTTTTCACTTTTTCTTTCTTTCTGATAGAAAGTGAGAGACGGAGATTGAGGAGACAGAGAGAAAGTGAGGCACTTGCAGCACAGCACCACTATTATGAAGCTTCCTTCTTGCAGGTAGGGAACTGGAACTTGAACCCAGGTCTTTGAACAGGGTAAGATGTACATTTTACCAGGTGAGCCACCACTCAGACCCCCTCCTATCACTATTCTATAATAACTCAGACCATCTACTACTTCCCTATTAAAGTGTACACTTGATACCCGTGTATCTTCTGCATAATCTGAGGCTCTCCTTAGCCTAGTTGAATTATAAAATGAAGGAAGTGGGAATATAAGAGATATGGGTAATCTTGGTGGCCTTTGGGCTGTAAATATTGAGCACTTCAGCACTTGGGGATTTATATAGAGGTTTATCCTCTCATGATAGTGGGGGTGGTGGTAGTGGAAGTGGTGATAAAGTTAGCATAGGAAGAAATCTTGACTCTCCTGTTTTCTTGAACTGCCAATCCAAAGACAAGGGTTAGGGAGCATCATGTCCACTGAGATACCCCAGTTTTCCCCTTAAGCCAGAGTGTTCCCTGGGGCCCCTGGCCTGGGAATACAAAGGGGCTGGAAAGTGAAATTCAGGTTGAAAGAATACTATACAAGCAATATACTATACTATACCTTGGTGATACAAACCACATCCACAAGGCCTAACTGAGGAACTGGTGTTGTAGGGGCTTCAGCCATGTCCCTCAGAAGCCATCTTAGGATGCACACACATAGACACACTAAGCATTTCTCCAGCTAGACTGTCTCTCCATAAGCAGAGAAGGAACGAGAGAAGAGGACAGAGGCTACTTACCCATATCAGCCTGTCGTATATTTTTCATCTTGATGATCCTTACTGCCAGCAGGTGACATGGGGACAGCCCCTCCTGTGAATTGAAAGGACAATGCTCTCACTTGGTCTTTCTTTCCTTCTCTCTCTCTCTCTCTCTCCCCTTTCCTTCCTTCCTTTCTTCTTTCTTTCTTTTTGTTATACCACCAGAGTCCTCACTGGAGCTCAGTGACTGCATAGTTCCACCATTCCTGATGACCTATTGTTTTTGATAGAGTGAGGTACAGAGAGAAATTGAGAGGGAGACAGAAGAGACATCTGCAGCACTTCTCTACTACTCATGAAGCTTCTCCTGTGCAGGTGGGGCCTGGTGGTTTGAGCTGGAGGCCTCAAGCATGGTAATAGTGCACTCAGTAGCTTCTCGGCCTTTTGGCTAAGATCTGTTCTTATCAGTTTAATAGTGCACTCACTCATAGGCAGGAGGCATTGATGAAGAGAACAGTTCCAACTGACTACAAGTTCCCACCACAGGGACTCAAGACACCTCTCTCCAGAAACAATCCACATTTTTATACTCTAGAAAACTCCTCTTGTCACTGGGGAGCCCTGAAGCTGCTTAGGAGAAGGGATTTCTCCTCACCTCTGATCAGCTTGGCCTGGAAGAGGCAATTTCATGCCTTTCCTGGACTGAATTTGGTTCATGCTTTTATCTGTTTGCATCATGAGGTTTTAAGTTCCTTCATGGTTTTTTTTTACCCAAGATTGACATTTTTTGATGCTTTTTAACCCACCAGGGTTATTACTGAGGTTTGTCCCTACACAACTCCACCAGTTCCTGGTAACCGTTATTTCTTTCCTCTAGGAGAGGGAAGGGGAGAGAGAGAAAGACCACAACACTGCTCCACTACATGGGAAACTTCCCCCCTGCAAGCATT